>NW_008679803.1:0-64119 GCF_000695815.1 Acanthisitta chloris | reverse complement strand
TCATATTCTCTTTATGTATATATATATATGCAAAATCTAGCTTTAAAGGCACTTTGAATCATTTTTCTCTGACAGAGGTAGATTGGAAGAACTAAACCTATGTGGTTTCAGGTTTAATGCTTGAGAAAGTGGGGACTTTTCAGCTGTAGCTTTATTCATTCACCCTTGCATTCTTACAAATAATTCCTCTGCAGCATCACTTGGAACTTCAGTGTAGATCTGATTTAAAAGACCAGAAGAGATAATTTCATTTTCTGCTTAAAATCCTCAGCTAAATATTCATGCATCAAATCTGTACCTTCTATTTGAGAAAAAAAAAAAGATTTGCAAAAATGTTACCCACTCGAGGTAAGTGCTGAGGGTAATTTGTATCATTTATGCAAAGGTGGCACAACATTATCAATTAGGAAAGCTATATATTTTAATTCCAGTTTGAATTTGTATTGGTTTAACCTCTGTTGGCTTTCACCACACTTTTTTTTTTTTTTTTTTTTTAAGGAAAGCACAGTCTGCAATCAGTATCTAGACATTCTATGCAGGCTGTGAAAAATAATTTATCTGTCTTTGAGAAAAGTATTTACATAGCTGGTAAAGTCCTTCCTCCTTTTCCAGTCTCAAATCATTCTGATCATTTAAGAATTAACATGACACACTTCAGGGATATTTTGCTTTGCTCTCACTGGACATGAAGGATGTGGAACATAGTTCACAGGTGCCTGAGAAAGGGTGGACAGTATTCAGATGGCAGAGCTGATTGCTAAGCAGAAATGTTGCTTTGGGGATAAGGGCAAACCAAGAGCACTGATGGTGTCCTTCCTTTCAGCATTTTGGTTCCATACAGCACCATGTTGCCTTTAATTCTGTAGCTAATATTGTCACAGCAAGCTCAGCTCTCTTTGCACAGGACTGTGGGGACTAAATTCATCACCTGCACTGTCTCATCAATTAAGTTTCACTTAACCTGCCCTTCAACTTGTCTAAGGCTATTTTCTGAAGTCTCTTGTCTAGCCTGCTCAGAGGTACACAGTTATTACTCCACACTAGAACCGAGGTCAGAAGTCAAGGTCTTGCTTTACTGATTGGTGGTGGAACCTGCTGGAGAGTGAGAGCAAATGAAATGTGAGAACTCCATGACCTCCATTTATACTTGCTAACAGATGTGGAATTATGTACTTCTTAAAAAATGTGCCAAAAGTCATGCAAGCAAATGCAAAATAAAGTATTTCCCATTTCCAGAAGATGAAAAAATGAATAGAAATGAAGAAATAAACATCTATATGTGTGTTAAATGTGCAAAGTGCTTTTGTGCAACCAAAGCAATAAAAACTATCCAGAAATAAGTCATTTATTAACAATATTTTCATGAGCCTTTCTCCTAGGAGTGTTGGAGGGAATGTTTATCTACAGTTAGTGAATGTGTCCCAAATTTAGTTTTTAATTACATTTTGTAATTAAAACCCATTCTTGGTGAGAAAGGGAAAAGTGAACAAAAACCCTTTAAGGTTTAACCAGTTACTTGTTTGCTAGCAATTTAAAAATTCTTTTTTCATACAAACTCAGATCTATTTGAAAAGTCTTGCATACTTCTGACTGTGCAGTGGTGCCCCTTCCCATTTCTGTGTTTGTCCAGCATGCTAAAACTGTCCCATTTTGTATCTGAGAGAAAAGATCATCTTTTGTGACCTGATTGTGTTTCATGCACTAAAATTCTCATGGGGAATGTGGAAAATATGATTTAGATAGATAGATAGATGGATAGATAATGTCATACACCTGAGAAATGGTATCAGAATATGTAGGATATTATGTGGTAAGTGTATTTCCTACCTTTTCTAAAAATCTCTTTGCAAGCATAGACACTCGTTATATAAAGGATCGTCAATACTAAAATAAAGCATCTAGTTTCTCTAGAAGTTTTCAGCTGAGATTTTTCAAGAGTCCTTTTGTTTGGTCACATTAAGGTGGCATTTTCAGCTAATATAGTGGAAAACACATTTCCACAAGTAGTGTAGCACAGCTACAGAATTAGAGTGCTCAGTGAATAAAAGCTCTTAACATTCTTAGCAAAGCAGTTGTAAGATATCTCTACCTGTGTCTATAGCTGTCTAAAGAAAAATAAAATGTTATTTGCTTAAATCTTGTTACCTGAAATGGGTCACATTTGATAAAATTTCTTAAAATATGTTCTGGACCAACATTAAGTATCTACTTGGCGTGAAAGGTCACAGTCTGCATAGCTTTACTTCTGGCTAAGTTCTGAAGTGCTGAAAGCAACTAACCATGGCAGAGGTCAGGTAGTCCTATCTATAGAAAGAGCTGTCTGCCCTGCCTGGAATAAGGGTTAAATCTATTATGGTCAATGAAGTTACACAGTCAAATGCAATCAAAATCAGCCTGTGCAGGGCAGCATTAGGCAGTGATAATGACAGAGCTCATTGAGAGTCATTGTCACTCTCCATGGAACTCACACAGTCCATTTGGTGCCCATGCTGTTGAACTTAGGAGGTCAAGACTTCTGTTTCCAGAAGTGAAACATCATGTAAGACTAAGAGGATTGTCATTTAATTGAAATCATTGACACCCCATTAACATTATTCTCTTTTAAACTCCATTGTAGTGATTTTGCAGTGAACGTTCTTAGTGAACATTTGAACCCTTAAGCGTGGGCTAAGTAGGTATTGTGCATTTTCTTCCTATCAGGATAACATAAGCTTGGTGAACAAAAGGGTAGCTGCAAGATTTAAAGATTTAGAAATATTTTGGTATTTGGGATGGTCTTATCTGCAGTTAACTTACATTTGCCTCTAGAACTTAATGGAGTTCAAATTGAAGTAAAAGAAGCAGCAAATAACAGTGATGGAGTTGGAGGAAGAACATCTCTGAGTATCAGAAAATATATCATTTTCTAATTTCTTTGTTCCATCAGGATTAGAATCATTATAGGACTTAAAAGGACTGAGTCCTTATATCCTGCCTCTCTACCATAACTCCATTTCTCTCTTGCCTAACTATGATTCCAGCCATTCCACCCAGTGCCCAGTTTATCTCCTCATCCCAATTCCTTTATTCTTCTCTCCCCTATATCTTCAATTACCAACAACTTCCCCGCTCTGCCAAGTTTGCCAACAAGCCCAGGCAGGATGCAGCATGACACATATTCTCAGCCAGCAGGCCAAGTAACACAGACCCTTACCTTTCATGGGGTCATTAATCTAGGTCTCCTTCCATTGCAGAGCTGCCATTTATCATGCAGGAACTGAGGCCTCTCTTGGTCCTTCAAACTCTTTGAAGTTGGTAAAATAGTTCAAAAAAACCCAAATGACAAAACAACAGCATAATCACATGATTCTCATTCCCTGGGGAAATCAGGTTTAACACAAGAAATCATCTTTGAGGTAGTAAGTCTGCTGATCACATCATACAGGTGTCTGTCTTGTTTGTTTTATTTTTTACCAGTTTGACATTGACAAGGAAGCTGGAGAGAGACAGATTTACCATCGGTACTGTATGGAAAGAGCATCTGTCCACTGTGCCCATGTGTTCACCACAGTCTCACAGATAACAGCTACAGAAGCAGAACATATGCTTAAAAGAAGTCCTGGTAAGTCTTAAATTGTTTTCTTACTGTATTTGCTCCAAGTACCTACATTTCCTTAGACTGAATGAAGATAATAGAGACAGGTATATGGACATGAAGAGCAAGGACACACGCACAGATGAGTCTATCTACACTACAGATAATAACCAATGTTCAAAAGAAAAGCACAGATGATATCACTTGAAGCACATTCTAGTAGCATGTGTAATCTAGAGGAACTCAAGTTCAGCATCACTTAATAACTGTTTTCACTACCATTTCAGGGGACTATTAGTTTTAACTCCATGGACGTTAGGCTTTTTTTGCAAGGGCATCTCAGCTTCAGGAGTTTTGTGTTGCTTCCATGCTATTAGGACTGAACCATGATAAGCTTCATAGACATAATATTTTCTATTAGACCAATCAGTAGAGTTTGGAAAAATAGTCATGTGCTCAACAGTTTGTCTGTTTTCCCCTTTGTATTAGTCTCATAAATATGAAACTTAGAAACTTTGTTGCATGCCATGCATGGAGCTTGAGTGAGGGCATGATCTCAGTTTGGTGTGTCATTAAAGTTCTCTTTAAATCAGTACAAAGCTTTATAAGGACAAACCACAATATTCCATCTGCAGGTAAGCATCATTGGGGTAAAACCATACATCAATTTTGAGACCATTTAGCAGGTGCATTCACATCTTTGAAGTGTAGCAATACTCAAAAGACTTTGGTTTTTTGGTGGTTTGTTGTTTGGATTTTTTTTTTAATTATTATTTGCTTATTCTTTGTAGATTTTGTTAGGTGATTTGTGGTGCTAATTATAGTTTGGAGCTATTATAACTTTAATGCCTCACACCACATCTTGATTCACACATTAGAACAAAAGAGCTGTTCATTGAGTCCTTTGACTCTGTCAGTAGGATGGTGAACTTAGATGATTTTGCCTTGTTATTTTGAACATGACAGCCATGTCTTAAAAGTCATTGAAGTGTTCAGTCATATAATGGGGATATCTTTGAAAGGTCTTAGGTTTTACCAAGTGCAGAGCACTTGACCTCTGAAAATCAGACTTTTGAAGCTGGTTTATGTTGGTATGAGGCTTCTCCCCACAACAGCTACCTTGGAAAATCATAGTTTATGTTTTGGGATTTTAGGAGACTGAAATGAGTCTGAATCCAGTTTAATTTGGGAATGAAAATCTGCAGACTGCTCACAGATAGAACATCACTTGAAGCAGAAGAGAATTCCATGCAGAGAGATTCACAGGCCTGAGCTTTTTGTGATTATTCTTTCAACTTTGAAGAAAACAAGTAAATATATTTAATGTTTGGGTTAAACAATTACTGACACATATCATGCTTCATGTTGACAAGGCTAGAAAGAAATTCAATAGGAATTGGCACCCCAAATCCTAGGAGACAATTCTAAATGGAAAGTATGTTCTGATGGGAATAAGTACTTTTCATAGTTTGCTGGAAGGCCCAACCACAGATCAACTGTGTAGGAGTTTATTCTTGTACTATTTGTTCTCTCTGAAGTTGCGAAATCAGCAAAGACATTGGATGTTTGGAAAATTCAACAATCCTTCTGTAGGTCATTGAGCTGGAATTCTGCAAATGAACATGAATACAAGTGTACATTTCTCAATCGACTATAAAAATAAACTTTTAAAAGGGGGATTCAGAATTGACACAATTAACTTTTATTTGCATTTATTGCAAGATAAAGTTTGTAACCAAATTGTTAGCTAAAAATAACTGAGAAGTGTGATAAGTAGAGACATCTCTACTACTTCTCTTTAATGTTTAACTTGGATTATGATTTAAATTCTAAATCTCATCACATGGAAAATTCCCTTTAAAATTTAGTAAACCTGATTGTCTAGAGAATTTTTGCAGCAGGACAAAGGCCAATTTGCCAGTCTAAACCTGGCAAAATCACTGCTTGCATTATGCTGATTCCTCTTGCTGCTATTATTAATTTGATTTATCAAATTTATCAAGCTGTATTTGTCAGAAGCTTGAGTATCTGATGTTGAACCTGTTTTCTTTGACATATCAAGCAAAATTCTGTCAGTGATCATAAGTTATAGTCCTGTGATTCAAAAACCGATATTGTGGAATTTATAATGTTTTCATTCAGGTATGAAACCTATTTCTCATTAGCAGTTGAGAAGACTTTGAATCAAAATTCCAAAAAACTTAAGTATCAGCTAAGATCTAGACCTAGACTTCCGAACTGTATATATTTGTTCAAAATCATAGAAGCAAACTGAAAAAGTATGAGTCAATGCTGAATGTTAGTGACAGAAAACATCATACTGCACATTACTTAGAGCAAAGCCAGTTTCTTTCTTATAGATACAGAAGTCAAAATGTTCTGATTTGACCTACTTGGGACAATTTTTCAAATAAAAATGTCATTAATTCATTAAATAAAAAAACCCAAACCACTTAGCATAGGGACAAAGCCCTCTTCCATCACTTCTTCCCTAGGGCAAGAGCACATTGCCTCACATGTGGTCAAAGTAGTACTGTATGTTGAGCAGAAATAGTGAACTGGGAGCTTTGGGCCCCTATATCCGTTCTTGAATTGAAGCCTTAAATAAGGGATGGATTGAGCCCCAGTCCTGATGAAAAAGTAAATGAAACTGCAGTTAAATCAAAGAACATGGGAGTAGGTTATATACAGACGGCTGCTGATGGGTGAGAGTGGCCAAAACTCCCTGATAAATAAATGTGAGAGAGTGGATGGAAACTGGCCAGAAATACCCAGTCAGAGATTCTCACTTTATTGGGAAGAGTTTGAAATGGCTGCAGTCTCAAAGCTATGTCCTGCATGAGCCAGTCCTTCCATTCTGAACGAGAAGCAGGTTAGAGGATTGAGAACATACGTTGTTGATAAAGACAATGAAGAATGTTTCTGCTCTGTTGACTCTCCCCTCATAGAAGGACACATGGGTCTTTGTTCAGGGCAGCTCTTAGAGCTGGGCAGGAAGAGGTAAAAACACAAGTTTTCCTGTCAGGCCCACTAAGAGTGTCCTTTTATTGTCACTGAGAACTAAATCTGAAGTACCTAACAAGTAAAGATTTCCTGGGAAAGGCTGGTCTTTAGTTTCAAATGTGGTATTCCAAGGACAGACCCACCCAAATTTTTGGTATTTCATGGTTACTAACAAAGGTTTTATTTTTACCTATAGCTGAAGTGAAAAATGCCAGGCAAGTACACTGGACAGCAAATGGAGAACTGATTGTACTTATTTTAAGATCATCTTGATATGGAATCAACCAGAGGAGACATAGGTGTTTTAAGGAAGTCTCTGTAAGTCTCTCCAGATGTAGGAAACAGTCTGGTCAGAACCTTAATGCTAGACATGGAAACCTCTACTAACAGGGGAAAGGATGGGAAACCCTGAATGCCAGGCACCCATGACTGCAAGACAGCAGCAGAAGTAGTGTTCAAGACCTGTATGAGTGGCAAGCAAGGGACTGTGCTCCCATCAGTAACCCTGATGTATGAGAGGAGTTAACCATGTGCACTGAGAGCAAAGTTAGGTTTGCATGAACCATGTGTTGCAGGGAATGATGTCTTAATGAAGGTCCTACTCAGTTGTATTGCTCTAAACTACACTTGCTGAGGAACTGGCCTCCCCTTTTATTTCCAAACAGAGCTTTCATAAGCCAACTCAAAGAAAAGAAAATGTCATTCTTTTCATTTACTTCAACTAGATTTAGGACAAGTTTTTAAATAGCTGCTGTGATCTAACAACAAGGTGAAGAGTGACTGAATTTCAGTGTGGTTGGAACAAGCTATGTCTGTCCTCTGTATATCCTGTAACTCTATCTTAAAAATGCTGGAAATGAACAAATTTTATTTTTAAGAACCTTTAGAATCTTGGAGGAGAGCAGCCATGAAACTGTAAAGCATACTACTCTGTGGCTATTCTAGGGGAAATCCAACAGATTACTAACAGGAGGTCTTTTAAAAAAAAGGTTTCTTATATTCTCTCTTTTCTGATAAATCCTCAGAAATTTTGATAGAACAGATACCTCTTGTGCCATGCAGTAAGTGAGGGCATAATACAGCACAGTTTGTGCTTTCAAGTAGTAATAGAGTAGGCAATGGTGATATCAATAATAAAGAGGTAAAGGGCATATTGCACAACAAACATATGGCTAAATTACTTAAAACATATGGCTAAATTGATTAAGTCCTGACAGGACAAAGGGCAGGATCTATCGAGTGTTGAGTTAAGGTGAGAGCCACTTTTATGCTCTAGACAGTGGAGAGCCACATGCAATAGCTTCGTGGAGGAGGTTGGTGGAGACTGTTGTGTTAGGCAGTGCTGTTCCCTATCCATAAGTAACCTGAGTACATAACCTGTTCACATAGTGACAGCTGAGACACACATTGGTTCTTTCCTGAAAGATTTCTTTGACTCTGAAAATGTCTACCTCTGCCTTTTCTCTGCTTTTCCAGATGTTGTCACCCCAAATGGCTTGAACATTAAGAAATTTTCAGCAATGCATGAGTTTCAGAATTTGCATTCCATGTACAAGGCTAGGATCCAAGAGTTCATTCGAGGTCATTTCTATGGGTATGCTTTTACTTTTCACAAATTAGCAATGATTGTCCAACAATGTTTAAAGCAAGAACCAAAGCAGGAAGACTAACAAGTACTTCTTAGAGGAGTTGAGGTGTTACCAGCCTTTTCAAATATCTATCTGGGATTTCTCAGTCAGAAGCTAAAGGAATTTTGGACACCGGTTCTAACTCTGCTTAACAGATTGTGGGATCAGACAGAAGGTCTTGAGTTTTTCAGTATTTGCCCAAGATGCACTTTGTCAGATTAAGACAGTCAATTTAAAGACCAACAGGAAAGCCTCACTTTCATTATTTCCTTGGGATAATAAACACCTCCAGAATAGAAAGCTGTTGTGTGTTTTGTTTGATTATAGCTTGAGAAATACTTTGTTCTTGTCTGTTTGTTTGCTTGCTTTCAGCCACCTTGACTTCAGTCTTGATAAGACCTTATTTTTCTTCATTGCTGGGAGGTATGAGTTTTCCAACAAAGGAGCTGATATGTTTCTAGAAGCCTTATCAAGATTAAACTTTTTGCTGAGGGTAAGAAAGCTTATTCAGCTGTTGATAACATAGAGCTTATACTCAAACTTACCATACTGTGGAAGTCACCTGCAAGAATTTTCATGCCATACTCTGGTTTATAGGATGTTCATAGTCCATGTTCACTCACACAAGTCACCTCACATAGCTGAAGTGTTTCATCCACAACAAAAGTCAGTTGTTTGGCAGTGCTGTGCAAGATCAGCCACAGGTTAATGGCATTTGCATAGCTATTAGCTGTGAATGCTGATAACATGGAAGGTTTTCTGTGATAAGAGGGAAAGAATTACTTGAGCAATGATTGCAGTAATCTCTTATTGTAGCTAATGATTTGTGTCATACAATCATTAAGGTTGAAAAAGACCTCCAAGATCATAGAGTCTAACCTTTCACTGAACAACACCATATCAACTAAACCAGAGCACTAAGTGCCCCATCGAGTCATGTCTTGAACACGTGCAGAGATGATGACTCCACCACCTCCCTGGGCAGCCTGTTCCAATGCCTGACCACCATTTCAGTGAAGAAATTCTTCCTGATGACATTGACAAGTTAGGCTGATGGAAAGTCAAAGGAAACTGAGGCTAGTTTTCCAAAGCCTCATAGAACAGTGTGTGGTTGCTTCTCCCATAAGCTGATCCTGGCTTTATTGCATTGCTGTAACAGTGTGCATGCCAGCATGTGATTAGCTGCTCAAACAACACGTGCTCTGTAATTATTTCAAGGGACCATTCCATTGGGAATAGCAGAATACCTGTACTACTTGTGAATCTGGAAATGATGGTGCTGCTTAAACAAGTCCCAGTGGTGTGCCTGACCTTAAAAATACATAGAATTGGATAGAATTATTTTATTTTACAGAGTCATTCGCTGCTTGAAAACCTTACTAACATTTTGGAAATGATATATGAATGTTGGGACAGATTGTTCATACACACAGGTCATAGTGTGATGGATTTTGAACCTGCTTTGAAGAGAGGGAGGGGAAGAACCTTAGCATGACAGATGACTCACAAAATCATGCTGAGTGGTTGTGGTTGGAAGGAACCTCTGAGGGTCATCTAGTCCAACCCCATCTAGTCCAATATAAAGTAACCCAGAGGTTACTTTATATTATACATTTCCCTGTGTGTCAACCTGAGAGAAGTGATGTTAATAGTGTGTTTGTGTGTGGAAAATGTAAAATAGAGGCAATTCAAAATAATTTGGATTTTACAGCTCTGATCAGAGTTCACGCTTAGCCTTTCTATAAACTGTTGCTGACAGGAGTACAACTTCATTCATGCAAGGAATCCTTTGTGGGCCTCATGTTCTGAACCTTGTTAGCACAGGAGAAACCAGCAAGAGAAACCATCTATTAAAAAAAGATCAGATTTTACAGCAAATGCTTTTTGTCTTTGCAGCAGCTTGATGGGAGAGATGAGCAAGAAGTTACTTGCAGCTATTTGTGTGTCTGACAGGTTCTTTGCCAGGGGTTCAGAGAGATAATTGTTGCTATCATGTCTCTTTTAGCCCATAAACCTGCTTCTGTGGGGAATCCCTCACCTCTTGCCTACGCATAGTAAACTAGTTGCTCACTCCTTTGAGCCAACATAGTTTGTATCAGATGAGAAAATGTGTGTAGGATTTTTATGTTTTTGCAATTTATGCCCACATCATAAGCCATGGCCTCTAAACCATGACAGGTCAGGAAGATCTGTATTGCACAAATAGAAACTGAGTGACACATGTTTACCTGGACATGTTTACCTTTACATGTTTAACAGTAGTGATAGGACAAGGAGTAATGGTATAAATTGAAAGAGGGGAAATTTAGATCAGATATTAGGAAGAAGCTTTTTCTCACGAGGGCGGTGAGACACCGGCACAGGTTGCCCAGGGAGACTGTAGATGCCCCAACCCTGGAAGTGTTCAAAGCCAGGCTGGATAATGCCTTGAGCAATGTGGTCTAGTGGGAGGTGTGTCTGCCCAGGGCAGGGGGCTGGGACTAGATGATGTTTAAGGTTCATTCCAACCCCTTAAAACACTATGATACCATGATACCTGTATCTATCCTTGGCTATATCTCTGACATGACAAAACTTCATAGCTAAAGTGAGGCCTACAAGATCAGAGCCTTCCTGGACAACCAAAGTGCTTTGGCTTTTCCTGTGACCAATTCTTTGTGTTAAAGTTGGCTGTGATATCTTGTAGTGAGATTTTTTTTAATTCCTCTCCATCTTTTGTCCTGTAGGTTCATAAGACTGATGTTACAGTTATTGTGTTCTTCATCATGCCAGCAAAGACAAACAACTTCAACGTGGAAACCCTGAAAGGACAAGCAGTCCGGAAGCAGCTCTGGTAATTGCCATTCTCATTGTGGGCCTGGTACAGGGAATTGAGAAGACATGCAAAAGTTTCAGCTGAAGAATAATGCTCTTTCTTTTTGCTCTGCTAAAATTGAAGATTGTGGGTAATAAGAATGTATTTTGTGGATGAAAGAGATGGGAAAGATAAAAAAGGGCAAATATTTCTCCTTTCCTCTCCTAGGTTATTTTCAGTAAACATGCCTTGCAATTCTTTGGAATATGTTAACAAATAGTACTTGTTTTGTCAAATGATCTAGAAAATCCAGTGTTCTGCATGTCTTCTGACTGTTTCTGGTACTCCCTTTGGATGTGCCACAGAGCTCCCACAAAATAAGGACTGCCTGCTAATTTGTCAGAGTAAGCTTCTCTGGGGAAAAAGAGATTAATTATACATCCTCTTTTATTTAGAAATATGGTATCAGTACTGTCTTATCCAGCAGAATAACTGTTGACAATAATTGTCTGGAATTTTCTAGCTAGACTGCAACAAAGAGTGGCTGTACCCAAGCAGTGATACTTAGAGCTATAAAAGGAAAATTGTCACAACCCTTCTCAGCTTAACACTTTTCATTTTGCAACTTCCCATTATTACATAATAATGTTAAAGTTGCCACAGAAATTAAATACATGAAGGGGTTGGCACTTATAAAGGAATAAAACACTTATAAAGGAACAGACAATGGCTGATCCGGGATATAAAAATCCCTTGTTTCTTCTGCTTCTGCAAAAGCTACCTGGGTTAAGTTTTGGATATTGTGCGTGGCATGAGTCTGTGCAAATATAACCTTGTTTCTTCTGCTTCTGCAAAAGCTCCCTGGGTTAAGTTTTGGATATTGTGCATGGCATGAGTCTGTGCAAATATAGTCATGAGGGGAATAGCTTGCTGGGGTTTGGATCAGTGTGGTTTGACATTTAGCTGCTTTCCAACTCATCCAAAATTAACTCATCCACTATTGTGTCTACATGAATTGGGGCAGAGCAACTAAAACCAGGTAGGTGGATTCCCAGCTTGGTAAAGTTTAGGTAAAGTTTTATCTTAGCCCAAAGTATAATTCTTAGAAATCAGAAAGGCAGGAGAAGTTCTCTGAAGTGGATGTTTTACTCATATTTAGAGTTAGTTTGCTGTTTTGGCAACATAACTTCCCACTGTACTTTCAAGTTATTTCAGTGAGGGTCAGAATAATAGAACTGACTCTTTGCTTTTAGAACAGTGGTTCACTGGAGATTTTTCTTAGCTAAAAATATAACATTTGTCTGGCACAGGCTTTACTATTAACTTAAAACTTGGCCTGAGCTTCTCAGAAAGTTTCTTCTTGTTTGCAAACTAATTATGACAAACTACCTATTAGTCTAACACTTGTTTTCAAAAGTCTTTGAGTTAGGAAATAGGGCAGAAAGTGAAGGGAGAAGCTTGCTTTAAAATTGCTATTTGTTTAACTCTTATGTCTGGCATCTTTCTGCTAGGTCAAGTAAAGTTGGAGACTTCTCCTCTTGATGAGTGTACAATGTTAATGGTCATGTTTCAATACATAGTGTCATATATATGCTCTCTTTTGCATAGTTGATATGAAAGTGTGATCTACTGATTGGAGCAAATATTAGATGGAGTCACTAGTGAAGTCTGCCCCTGGAATTCACAGTGCATTCTTCTTTAGATGCAGGTCAGCTCCCCAGTTGTGTTGGAATCTGCCAGTATGGCTGTTGGCTGGATAAAGAGCTTTGAGAACTAAACCTCCATCTGCTTCTTCTATTCTTGGTTCCATCAGAATATCTTGTGATCTACTGATTGGAGCAAATATTAGATGGAGTCACTAGTGAAGTCTGCCCCTGGAATTCACAGTGCATTCTTCTTTAGATGCAGGTCAGCTCCCCAGTTGTGTTGGAATCTGCCAGTATGGCTGTTGGCTGGATAAAGAGCTTTGAGAACTAAACCTCCATCTGCTTCTTCTATTCTTGGTTCCATCAGAATATCTGAAATCACAATTTCCAACAGCATGCAGGAATCTCTCATTGTGTCTTTGTCCTAGAGTCTCCTGTTTTTATTTATCTTCCTAGGGACACTGCACAATCTGTGAAGGAAAAGTTTGGAAAGAAACTCTACAATGCCCTGCTAAAGTGAGTATATATTATTTGCTCTGCCTTGCACAGACACATATTCAGCTGACTTATCTGTGCTTCTACTCTTTGTGTAAGAAATTTTAACATTCACAGGAAGGATATGGGGCCATACACAACATATTTGTATAAGAGGCAAATCACAGAGGAAAAAAATAAAGGCACTAGAAGCCCATTGTGGAAAGAGTCAGAAGAGATATGGGAGATGTCTAAGTAACATAAAGGCTTATTCACTGTCAAAAATGAGCTACCTCAGCTTAAGAAAAGCACCAGAGACAAAGCAATATGTGTTAGTGGTTTAGTCATAGCCTTTCAGAAGACAGTTGGAAGTGAATGATCCAAAGCACAGATGAGATGAACTTCAGCAAAAACAAGGTGTGTCAGAAGAAAAAGAATTCTTTAGTCTTTTTGGAAGCTAATTGTCAGGTCAAGAAGTGTATGGGAGAACAAAATGTAGGCAATATAGAAGGGCCATGAAAACAAAGGGAAGATTCATGTTGTTATCAGCAGATTTCAGATCAGACCTTGTTTGCCATTTCTTCATTTTCTTTATACAACTGCTAACAAGTAATTTGGTAACATAGGCTATGTGTTACGTTTACAGAGGAGAAATTCCAGACTTGAACAAGATTCTTGACCGAGATGATATAACCATTATGAAAAGAGCCATCTATTCAACTCAGGTCAGAGAATGTATTATTCACATAAACATCTAGTATAAATTATAACCATAGTGACATACAAAGATTGTGTGTGACATGTAGCAAAATGTGTTCATTGGGAAGAAGTTTTCAGCAAAAATTGGTAAGGTTTATTGATCAGCTCTGATTGTTTTTTAATGAGAGTGTGACCCAAACTAATCTTTGTGGAATCCATGGATATTCTTTCAGTTATATGCAGGACACCAAAATTCCTAATTCTTTGCTTCTGCACTAAGTGTGAACTTTGCATTGTTCCTGAAGCCTGGATTCTTCCATTTTTATTGAATATGTAGAATTAAACTCTTAAGGAGATATAACATATTGACTAAAAAAATCTTCAAGATTAGATGGTAAGCCTTTCTAAAAGGTAGTACAAATACATTTACTTTGAGGCAATTGAAAGAAGTCCTGTGACTATTTTTATGGTGTCATTTGTGGCCTTAGTTGTATAGAGCATTCTATGATCATAACTTT
This sequence comes from Acanthisitta chloris, assembly GCF_000695815.1. Lineage (NCBI taxonomy): Eukaryota > Metazoa > Chordata > Aves > Passeriformes > Acanthisittidae > Acanthisitta > Acanthisitta chloris. The sequence goes on along the minus strand of NW_008679803.1, from coordinate 49,783 downwards.
CCTGTCTTACCTTAAAACAAAAGGGTAGAAACCTATTCATATCAATGACAAAATCTGGCACTGCCTCCCTCTAAGCCCAGAAAATGATAACACAACTGTTTTCCAAGAGTTTTGTCTGGCTTACAGATTGCCTTTTCCCTCTTCAGCGGCACTGCCTGCCCCCAGTGACCACCCACAACATGATTGATGATGACAACGACCCAATCCTCAACACCATCCGGCGCATTGGCCTTTTCAATAACCGGACAGACAGAGTAAAGGTACCTTCTGTCCTTTTCACTTTAGATAGAAAATGGAATTTCTTTAAACCCTGTCAGTCTGGGTCATTAGCATGGGCAGTACAGTCAAATTCTTGATAGGCAATATTATACTCACGGGCTCCTTCTTCCCTCTTCCTCCCTTTCCAGGACTAACAACTTCACAGATATCCTCAGTTGCTCTTTAACCAAGTTAATTTCAAGTTAGAAATCTGATGTTAGGGAATTGTTTTCATCTAATCTAAACCAACTCTCTGTCAGTTTGAAGCCATTCCCTCTTGTCCTGTCAGTCCACACCCTTGTAAATACTCTCTACCTTGGTACAACAGACCAAGAGAACCAATGTGGTCTTGCTAAATGCTACAGACTTAGGCATAATTCTCAATGCACTTGCTCTTCCTTGATGAAGAAGGATAAAGCTGAAGACCTGTCCAAGAAAATATGTTCATTATCAGTACTATTTCCAGGACAAGAATCCACACAGGCAGGATTCATCTTAGTGTGCAAAGTGGATTAGATAACAGATCAAAGAACGTGTTGTCCACTTAGTTAGGAAAAGAACTGAGTGATTATTGATAATTAAAATGTATCAAGGATGGTTTTCTTTCACTTCTAATGTAAGTTTTGAATACCCAGGTGATCCTACATCCAGAGTTTCTTTCTTCAACAAGCCCGTTGCTGCCCTTGGACTATGAGGAGTTTGTTAGAGGCTGCCACCTTGGTGTATTTCCATCTTACTATGAACCCTGGGGTTACACTCCAGGTAGGCAATCCGTACCCTTAACCAGTATCAATAGGTGAACACCCATTCTGTTGATGCAGAATAGCTTTGCAGCCAGTTTGTTCTGGAAAAGAAACACTCCTACACCTAAAAGATTCAGTTTTGTAAAGAGCTGCGAACAACTAAAGAACATATGTGACATCAAGCTTAAATTTAGAAGCCAAACAGTCCTGACCATATATTGGGGTTCTGTATTTCAACGTTGCACTCCCAGAAGGCTTTCAGTTTAGCTGCTGGGAAACTCAAGGATATGTTTGCAAACATAGTGTGAATTTTGTGTTTAAAAATTCTTTTTCTTTCCTTTTTCTTCAAATCCACAACAAAGCATAATAGTGTTCATTGGATGTTTTCAGAGCAGCTCTAGTGTTATGGGACCTTCTGTCTGCCTGTTTCTTTTTCTTTTTTTCTCTCAAAGTGAGAGCACTCAAAGTATATTGCCCTGACACACTTTTTGTCTGTTTCTCTTGGCAGCTGAATGCACTGTGATGGGCATTCCCAGTGTAACCACAAACCTCTCTGGATTTGGCTGTTTCATGCAGGAACATGTTGCTGACCCTGAAGCTTATGGTAAAACTTTTAACACCATTTCAGAATATCACCTCTGAGTTAGGAAAGCAAAAAGCACAACAACCAGGCTGTTAATTCTCAATTTCCTGCCTTCACTTGTTCTTTGAGGGAGTATCTTCAGAGGTCTGACTATCTTGTTGTGTTGAACAGCTTTCATATTATCCAAACCCTTTCCGGATTATTTCTCTTTTGTTTCCCTTTAATCTTTTGTCTTCTTTATCCTTCCAAACTCATCACTGCTCATACCAGTCTGGAGTCTCCCAGCACCTCCCTTTAATGCCTCTGATTGCACTATAACACTCTGAGCCCTTCAAAAGGAGCAGTGTAAGTCTGTTTCTCTGGGAATAGTCCAAGGATGCACTGGGACTTTGAGGCCAGTGAAACACATCCCCACTAAAAAAACCAGTAGATTATCATGTACACTTAAAAAGACTAAACTAAACTAAACAAAATCCCGTGAATATAAGAGGAACCTACTTCAAATAATGATCTGCTCATAAGGGTTTAGAAATGGTTCCTGATTGGAGTGTGGTGAGGAGGAAGATAGCCAGTACCTGGTGTGTGAAGACAACTCTGCCTAGTCAGTCATTCTCTGTCTTAGCAAATCCTTCCTGCAGGACTGAAACCAAAGTGGTTGTCCATGTTTTCCATCTGGTGTGGTCATTGCTAATGATTGGGGCGTCCCTGAGCTACAGAGGGAGGCACAGCCCTCCATGTCCTTTTGTCTTAGTTAGCCAGGGCAAACTGTAGATGTCCCATCCCTGGAAGTGTTCAAGGCCAGGTAGTCTGGGGCTTGGAGCAACCTGGTCTAGTGGGAGATGCCCCTGCCCATGGCAGGAGCTTGGAACTAGATGATTTTTAGGGTCCCTTCCAGGCCAAACCATTCTGTGATTCTGTGAATATTGAGGATGTGCCCAAACTAGGAGCTCTTTCTAGTACCTTGGCCTTTCTGCACCATTAGGCAATGACAGCTCCACACTGCTGCCAGCTATGCCTGGCCTAGGGGTAAGGGTAGAGCCAACTGCAAAATTTAGATATGACTGCCTGGGTAGGACTGTCTTTGAGACCCTTCAGAAAGGTCACACACACAGAGAACAGGTCACTTGCTCTTCTCTGCCAAAACACAGATGTTGATGCTGACATAAATTACTGTACTGACACTGGGCACTTCAATTAAGGTACTTGTGCATTTGTCATGTCCGTTGAGACAGCTGAGGTCTAGTACCCTGTTCTTCCCAACATCCTGGTGTAAGGAAGGTGGCAAAAATAATGTATTAATCTCAACAAACTCCATAGAAGTAAAGCTTCCCTTTGCCCTCTCTCTACCAGAATTGTCTATGGACTGATGTGAGTTAGCTGTCTCCATGGAAACACTTGTATTTCTACAGGGAACATCCTCTCTCCTACAGGCTGGTTCTGGCCATGCACACTTATAAATCCTACAGCAAACTAGGAAAGCACTAGCTTATGGGTTTGTTTTCTTTTTAAGCGGTCAGTATTTTAAAAATTATGGGAGATAAAAATGATATGTCTTTATCCAGAAACTCGAATCCTTTTGGACATACTTATACAGCAACAACAAAGCCTCTGAGTTTTGAAGAATTTGCTGAATTTCAGCCTGAAAGGTAAAGAAAATTAAAATAAGAAATCCATATACCTCTGCAGCTTTCCATTCCATCAGAACAGTAACAAATGTTCCACTGATAGCTGCCTTTTAACATTAAAAAAATATGTAATACATGTGATGTTTGTAAGACTGTGACAGAAGGTAGATTGGAAATATGAGAGGTCAGATCCACTTTTCAGTTCCACTCATCTTCCACTTTTTGTGTCCTTCAGGTATCTACATAGTTGACAGGAGGTTCCGCTCACCAGACGAATCCTGCAACCAGCTGACCCAGTTCCTGTATGGGTTTTGCCAGCAGTCCCGGCGCCAGAGGATCATCCAAAGGAACAGAACTGAGAGGCTCTCAGATCTGTTGGACTGGAGATACCTGGGCAGGGTGTGTGAAACTGTGCAATAGAAGTATTAATAACTCCAGATACACAGGTGTCACCAGCAGCCTTCAGCATCACACTGCAGTGCACCTCTCACTGGTACCTTCACATGTCAGTGTGATGTTTCCATGCTCCAGTGGCAAGGAGACACATGACTTAACTGAACCGAGCTATTTCTGGTCCTAAGGACGTTGTAAAAAGCTGGTGTCACTGGCAAGCCCTACACTAAGTAGGATTTTTGCTCCAAAGTCACCTGGGCCTTTCAAAAATCCTACCTGTTCTTCCTAAAATTCTGATGGGCCTTGTGGCTCCTCAACACTCCTAAACTACCTTTGTGCCTTAAAGGTAAAGTAGTGTTTTTTATTAGACACAGAAAGAACTGCAGTACCACCTACTAGGAAGACAGTAGCAAAATGGTTTTCTCAAGTCCACAGGAGTAAAGAAGTGGATGCATATATCAGTTTTGCAGCTATTTTGAACCTTTTCCTGCTCTAATACCTGTGTGAGAACCATATTATTTATATGGTTCCCAACACTTCGCAAGACCTTGGTACAACAAGCTATTTTTTCCATGCATGTGCTGCAAACTCAGGAATAAAGTGGATCTATAAATATTTTTGCAAAATTCTTAAATACATCAGTAAACTCATAATTGTTACTTCTCTGTAACTATTACACATGCTTCCTGTGGAAGAATGAGTCCAAAGCTTATGTGTATACATGTGCACATTTAAAGATGTAAATTTTCCTGGTTAAAAAAGTCAGCTCTATCTTGAGGGATAAAGAAAACGTGTTACTCAATAAGAACTACACTGACCAAGACAAGCCCTACTTTCCATCTTAATACATCTTAGTCTTAGCAGAACCTTATTCAGATTCTGTTCCAGACTCCTTCAGTGTGAATCTAACATGCATGGCTCACTAATTCACAGCGAAGTGTTTGTTGTGAGCAGTGTTTGTTCAGCATAATCTTTTAGAAGATACTCATTTTATGTTCCTTCTCCCCCCTGCTTAAATCTACCCAAGACTTCCTTGACTTGTAAAGGCTTCTCTTTTATGTTGCAGTATTACATGCATGCCAGACACTTGGCCCTCAGCAGAACATTCCCAGAAAAATTTGAGATGGAACCAAGTGCTCCACCAAAGGTAAAGTCTGCTTTTGGAGATGAGTTCATTTGCATTTTAGCTGCTTTACAAAAAGAGAGAGAAAGAGCATGTGTGTGTGTGTGTGTTTGACAGAAAGACGAAGAAGAAAGTTAGCAAGTTTTGGGTTAACTAAAGGGAAGTAGGAACAAGTTATAGACCCAGTCTCCAGGCAAGAGTTGGAATGTGTGCTGGTTTTGGCTGGGATAGAGTTAATTTTCTTCACAGTAGCTGGTGTGGGGCTGTGTTTTGGATTTGTGCTGGAAACAGTCTGGATAACACAGGGATGTTTCAGTTCTGGATACAGCCAGTTGAGGAACTCTGTATTAACACATACAACTTGCTTCTCTCTGCCAGACGGAAGGTTTCAGGTACCCCAGGCCTTCATCAGTGCCACCATCACCTTCTGTCTCTCAGCATTCCAGCCCACACCACAGCGAAGCTGAAGATGAAGATGAGGATGAAAGATACGATGAGGATGAGGAAGCCGAAAGGGATAGGCAAAATATCAAGTCTCCATTTTCCATTGGAGCATTGTCACAAGGAAAAAAGAAGCAACATGGAGAATACAGGAACTGAATTCATTCTTCTCACCCTGGCAGTGTCTCTCCATCCATTCGGGTTTCTCCTGTAGGCTTGGCAAGCTTTGCATTAAGGACAGTGTGATATAATTAGAGGAATCTTAAACGTTACTTGAGCTACACTGTTGGAAAGCCTAAAATTATTTCACCTTGAACATAGTTTAAATGACAGTTTTTCTGTGCCCCTTTGAAGTAGAAGAGATTTCTCAAGCTTAATAAACCTAGAGAATGTGACAATCCCCTCAGGAACTTATGCAAACTGCAGATCATACCTTTGTCTACGTAATCATCTGTATTAATCATAGTCTACATGGATAGCTCCAATTTGGGTATCCCAAATGAATTTCTGATTCATTTATGTTTCCCCCTTTCCCCTTCTAAACTAACATGAACTTTAAGCCAGAGCTGAAAAAATTAGAGGAAAAAAAAAGTATTACACTGGAGAAATGTTGGAAGAGTTAAAAAAGATACACTGAAAATAAAATGGTCTTTCTTTTTCCTTATGCTGTTTATTGTAAGATTACATAATGTAAACAATTTTTTTTTACAGCACACAGAAGTGTCTTGATCCAGTGGTAAAACATACTTCCTGTGGAAAAATATAAAGTCTTATGCAGTGGGCATTTGAATTTTAGAGGCAAATGAAGTCATCTTTCTGAAATCATTTAGACCCACAATAAACAGCAGACCCTTTATTTTCTGATTCCTCTGGTATGTCTCTTTTATTGTTTTCATCTTGTCTTAGATTCTAAGTTTGTTAACAAACTGGTTTGGGAGGAAATGAATGTGACTTGGCTAAAGTGAATGACAAAATTTCCTTCAGTAACACCTTCCCCTGCAGACAAACCTACACGCCATAATGTGACAACATTAAAGATGAGTAACTCTCATGTTACTCATGAGAGTAACAATTGCCTCATTAGTCTATGATCTATTTCACTTCTTCTAGAAGAGATCTAACCTAAAAAATAATGTGAAAAGAGTTCCAAGAACACATCTGTCACAGATGAATTTTGAAATGTACCTGAAACTTCAAAGGGCTTGGAGAATAATTGAACCTCCCAACAAGAGCTAGACATCTCATTTGCCTTACAGAAAGCTTTCAGAACTATTTCAGTTCCTAGAGATGCAGAGGGCTCCTGAACATGCTCTTCAGAAGTTGATCTTGACATGAAGACGTTAGGAAGGAGATTCATCTTTCATTTTAGAAGCTTGTGCATCAAAATTTCTCGTGTTGTTCAAGACGTTTCCAAGAATTCCTGCTCTTCGGCAGGTATGATGATGTAACCTTTGAAGGTATTTACCTTCACTGTCAATCCCAGGGGGAGCCTAGATGTCCAACTTTGATTAGACATCTACCTTTCAAGCACTTAACCAACACTTGGTGACATGGTTCTTACTATAGGCCATAGAGGAAAAAAAGTGGCCACCTAAAACCTGTTTAAAGATTGGACATTCATTCTTAAGCTGATTTGTATACCTGAAAGACTATTCTTAGAAGTCAGGTTTGGGCTTTTATGGCAAATACTTAATTGGATATAAAAGGAATCAGTATTCTTTAGCCATTTAAAAAGTAATCAAAACAGTGATTCATTTTTCAGATGAAAGTGATGAAAGCAAGGATACTGCAGATATTTTCCTTCATGCAATTTACTAAGTGGAGAACAGCTGCATTTTGTGAGTTTCTTCCACAAAGTGCTTTTAGTCAAAGTTCCCTTGCAGAGTCAAAGAATCCAATGGCTGAGAGTCCCAACAAAAGAGCATTTTAAGGGCCTATTGATTGCAAGTTAATGTTCTCTTCAAAAAACCTGACATTATTACTTGTATTTCCAAGCACTGTTGTAGAGCAGAAAAGCTGTGTGTCTTTCAGCACGCTCAGATGCTTTGAGCACCCTCCTGGTGTTAGAAAGTGCACAGCTTCTGAGATGTGACTATTGTGAATGCTTTGCCTATTCTTCTCAGAAATGCTCTTGCAGCGACCAAAGTGACCTCTGCCTTATGCTTCTGTTAGTTCTGCCTTCAATGCCAGGGTTAACCATTAGCAGCAAAGCAATTAATCTGCAGCAAAACATCTCTGCCTCAAGAATTTATAGCATGAGATGGAATGGCTTTTCATTCAGTCAAGGCGACAGATTGCCTAAATTAAATGCCACACATTTCTAACAGTTACTGAGATCTGACAAGCTTGGTAGCAGCTATCTGTTACATAAGTGATTATCTGCCAGATGGAAAATACTGGGGTTTCACAAACAGCTCAACAACAAGGCAGAATGTTTATTCTGTTTCATGGTATTTGTAAAGAATTGTTTAAGCTAGAGAGCTCAGATCAGGAACACACACAAAAATCAGTCAGCTGAGAATGTGATGAGAACAGGTTTTCAATCACTGGGACAGTTAGAGGCACATAAATTTCAAGAGACTAATAAACCAAAGGATCTATAAGTCTTCTACTTTTCACCTTTCTAGTGGAAGGTGTCCCTGCCCATAGCAGGGGGTTGGAACTGGATGTTCTTTAAGGTTCTTTTCAACCCAGGCCACTCTGTGATTCTGTTCTATGATTCTGTAATACCTTTTGTCTGAACACTGACTGATGATACTGTAAAGGATGCTGAAAAATAACTTAGATTTCAAGTTCAAAGCCAGGCTGGAGGAAACCTTGAGCATCCTGGTCTAGTGGGAAGTGTCCCTGCCCATGGCAGGGGGTTGTGACTAGGTGAACTGTAAGGTCCATTTCAACCCCTAAAAATCTATGATCCCATGATGATTCTTAGATGCACCTGAAATAGTCTGAATATGTTTGAAACAAAGTACAATTAAATCAATGAAAGGATTCTGGTGGATATCATTGGCCTTTGGGTGAAGTTGATCATGAGTGTATTCTGTCATACAACATATCCTGCTGTTGAAAGATACGTTAGTGCTTAAAAATGAATAAACTAGGACATTTTGATTTCTCTGGTTATGTTCTTCCATGAAATGATACAGGTTATAAACAATTACTCAAAGTGCCTCTAACCCCAGGATAGAAAATGATTCCTCTGTCCCTTCAGCTGCATTTCTTTGCGTTGAGAACAAGCAACATTATCATTAGTGTGAGTTAACAAAGTTAATTAGCAGTGTCATGAGAAAGATTGGAGGAAAGTAGCATTAAAAGATGAAGAGCATGACTAGGGTTAAAGGTTAAAAAAAGAAAACATAGTTGCTTGGACACAAAAATCATGTGGCTATTCTTTAATTACATGAGAATTGCAGAGAGTTTTCCAGTAAGACCACAATGTTACATAAATAATGTTAAATACATTGTTATCAGCACGGCATGGTAATTAACAGATTTATGTATAATTCCAGTTACACAACTCGAAAAGCAAGAACAAAAAAGTACAGCAACAGTGCAGTCCCTAATGAGGCCCTGATCCTGTAAGACCTGTCCTCACACTGTCTTTAGGTGGTGGGACTTGCTCAGTAGGATTATTCAGAGCACACATTTCTGCATGGTTGTAACTGGGGCAGTAAGTGCTGTTGTCTGTTCTCTGTGGTGACAAATATCTGCCCCCAAAAAACCACTACCTTTGCAGTCAAAGATAGCTGGATTGTTTTATTATGTCACTGAACTTACTGACCATCAGCAGCTTACAGGGCCAGCAGTGAAGTGCTGAAGGAATCTGTCTTTATGAGAATTTAAAAAGCTTCAGGATACAGCTGGGTGGAGGATGGCAAAAGGTTTCCCAATGACTACTGAAAAACTGTTTCAGATGAAGTAGTTGTCCAAAAAGACAGTTTTAATTATCTTTTCAGGTAAGGTGGTACAGTGCATTTTAAATTTTAGGTAAGGCATACAAAATGGTCTAAAGAAAGCAGGAACTTTACAAATACCTTACTTATCTGGACTAGTACCTTTAAAATCAGTTCACACTCCCAATTTTGCAATGTCTATATACATCACCCTTTGGCATCTGAAGGGAGAATGGATGAAATATTCTGCTTACACAAGTTATGATTTCAGGGTCAATGCAATACAAATGTTAAAGAAATCTGAAATATTTCACAGGTTTGATAGATTGTCTGTCAAGTAGCCAGGGTGATCACTGTTTTCCTCTTCAGCTGTAAGACAAGACAAAATGGGGAAAATAAGTTGTAGATAAAGGAAAGTGTGGCCAAAGTTTTCAGGAGACAGATGTGCCTCAGGCACAGGCCTAGTATAATGTGACTGCTTAGCTAAGAGAGTCAGACGTCTCTAGAAATAATCACGCTTCTCTCATTTTAAATGTAGCAATTTTTCTGTTTGCTGAAGAACAAAGACACAAACCATGTCCAGAGGGGTGTCTTAGCACATGGCGAAAGTATTTCATGCAGAATAAAAGAATTATTTATTCTTGCCCTCAGTCAAGAGGATTCTAAAATCTCCTGAAAATGATCTTCTGAAAGTGCATAGCCTACCCAGGTTTGAATGTCTTATTACTCCCTGCTGCAGTGATGGCAATGTTATTCCACCTAGTATTTTCAAAACTAGCTGCCAGTTCTGCTTAGCTCTCCCAGATATGGCACTTTTTTCTCAGAGGGCTGTTGCTGTCCACCATCTCCTCTGGAAGAGCAACAGCAAGCAGGAAAATACCACTAAACTTTATGAAAATCCACCATCAGAGGATTTTCTTTTTTTGTTAGCATAAAAATGACACTTTCACTGATTTATCTTTAGAACTGCTCATGTATTTTGTTCAAAGCACTATGCTCATTTTTAATTCTGCTTTTCTCTCTCTGCAAAATGCCACTGGATGTTTTTGGTTAGCAGAGCTCTGCCAGGACAGGGAAGACAGAGCTGAGCACAGATCCTCAGCTCTACATGAAGTACAGCAGGAGATTTTAGGAAGTGGCAAAGACAGGAGTGGTCCCAGCACACCTGCACATACACCAGGTAAATTCTGGGAGGTGTTTCTCACAGCCTCTTTGCATTTCAGGAGAGGTGTTTACTTTAGGTAGCTAAGGAGAGGTGATATCACAAGGCAATTACTTATTACACCCTGTTGGTGATGTCAAAAGCAATGAAGCAGTAACAGGTCTGTCTTAACCACTCATCTATATGAAAGGCACAAAACTACCTCGTATTTTACTAGGGTTTTCCTTCACATTTCTCACTCAAGTAAAGTGGTGTTTTTTTCCCTTTACAATTTTCCTGTAATGATGGCAGTAATTAGTTGTCTGAATAAGGAACTCACAATCAGGACATAAGAAATAAAGGTAGCTTTTAGCCACCTTGTGTTCCTCCGTATCCTGATCCAAAGAGGGGAAGAGTGTAATTTAGACAAACTCCTGGGCTTGCTACTACAGCCACCCCAGCACAGCACAGCCTCTCCACAGCCTCCAGGGTGTATCCTCCTCTCTGTCCCCAGCTCCATTCCACCAAAAAATAGTGTATATACCTGAAGAGGTGAAAGGCAGAAGGACAGAGAACATGGATAGCTTAGATTTAGGGTCTCAGCTTGGTGACCTGTATATGTTCACCAGTTCAGAGTAATGGCTTGCAGGAAAGCTGGTCTAGAGAGAGGAGGTGGTGAGGGACAGCAGGGTGAGGGAGCTAGCAAACATAGTATAGGAGTTTTCCTCCAAGGCAATGCAATGTGTATGAAGGAGATGAGGAAATGCAAGTTATTTAAACCTGACTCAGCAGCTGGGCTTTGCTGGGAGGGTGTTGTGTGGAAGGAAGATGTGGGTTCTGAAGTTAGAAAGTTAGAAGTAGAAGCACATAATAGATGGTGATACTTCAGAGTCAGGAGGGTTAGACAATATCTCTGGGAGGCTGGGAACACATTCTGGGATATTTCAGGATATTTCAGAGCTCTGTCTCTAAATGCCACTGGGACTCCCTGTCAGCTGTGCCAGCAGCAGAGCTTTTGGGAGCCAGGTGTGAATCCCACAGCTCCTCTGCTGGGGCTTGTATGGATTCTTTTAAGCCTTTACACCAGGACATAAGATCCAATGAAGGAATGAAAATTTCACAAGCAAACAATATTCTGCAGAAAAGGTAGCCCCAGTATAGTTTTATTTTAGAAAAATTCAATACAAAATAGCCATTCTTTTGAATCCAAACCAGTAAAAGCAAATTGAATATACAAAAGTTTAACTACTATCATTAATCTAACTCATGTTCCAATCTGTGTAAATATACACTCTAACACACTGCACTCTGTGGAACAGTATCTCAATTCAAACCAGTCATGTTAGATCAATTTATCAATTTGTTAGTAAAGGAAATACTGATAAATCCTGTTTAGAAATCAGAATAAGACAAAACATGCATTTACCTTCTTGTGCTTTCCATAAGGAACTAAGGAACAGTGCAGCAGCTTCAGAGAGAGATAAAGGATTTGTGTTTGGGCTGCGTGTTTCTGGAATTATACAATCAGAGGTGCATGGTTTGTCAGTGCCTGATGGCATTTCTTTGCTTTGTTCTTTGCTTGTTTATTATTTCTATAACTAGAGACCCAAAGAGAAGAAAATACTGTTGTCCCCTTTATTCTGTAACATTCTCTGCTCTAAACCAGCTCAGTAAATAACACAGAAGAGATTAGCACTTTAAAAGGAGGTTATTTTGAAGTCCCTTAGAAGGTAAAAAGAACATTTTATTTTTTCATATGTTCTTTCCTTCATTACAACATTCTGTTTCCTCCAGAAACATTGTCTGGCACAGATTCGTATTGTCTACTTTTGTCATTTGTCAGTTCGGCACAATTAATAACTTGATTTGATTTTTTTTTTCCAGTGGAAAAAGAAAGTCAGAAGTACTGATGAAAATCCCACTGAACAGCCAGGTCAGTCTGGAAATTATGCAAATGAAGGCACACAGGTGCACAAATGAGGAAAGTCACCCAGTCTTTATCACATGCTTTTTGGAATGAAGGAGTTTAATTGCTTCCTTGAATACGATTCCAGGAAAGCAAATCCTCTCCAGTTTCCACAGATTTCTCCCACAACCTGAGGAAAGACTGATGTGCTACAAACACCTGTGCATTTCTACTTACCAAGCTGCATTCTGTCATACAGGTCCTTTCTCTGGCTCTCATCTGAGATGAATCGCCGTCCCTCTACAAAAGCAGTGGGAGAAGGGTGAAATGTGTTTTCATTTCATACTCCCAATACTCCCAAATACAATACTCCCAAATGTGTTGTAATTCCTACTTTACAATCCCTAAAGTACTCTTTGTCAAATACAAAATTACAGCATATCTTCTACAAAAATTAGAAGCATAAAATATATTCTCTATATTATATATCTGTGTGAGTGTTATATATATAATAAATAAAATGAGAAGTGCAAGTCCATCTCAGGCTCTTTCCAAGCCAACAACAGCTCATCCTGAACTGGAACACTTGGAGACATACTTTATTCCACAGAACTGGTGTTTCAGCAGTTTGGATCAAAGAACAAAATCTTCCTTTGGCTCTACATTTTGACTTTACATTTAATGCTTCTTCAACTCTGGACTAACAGCAGAAACTCAGAAGGTCATTTGCACAACCTTAACACCACAATATTGATAACAGTAAGTTCTCCTTAGAAGATGTTGCTTGTGGGCTTAATACCAACTCTGCTGCAAGATGCTTGTAGAAGGAATGTATGTTCTCCTATTGCATGAGAAGATGTTTCAATAAACCTTGAATGGGAATAAGGAATGATAACTACATCCAGCACATCTTAAACCCCACTTAAGATTGTTTCAGATAAGGAAACTCTTTTCCCAATAGTTTTTACAATCAAGTTTCAAACTCTATACATTTTTAGTATTTTGTTTTGCTTTTCTTCTGACACTTGTTTTTTTTCAATAACAGAAACAATATAATAATAATAATAATAACAACAACAATAACAATAACAATAACAATAATAATAATATTGCCAATGCCACTGTGTCAGAGACAAGAAAAAATAACTAATTAGCACATCTTTGCAGGCCTCAGAACTTCTACCTCCACAGCATCCTCAGGATCTGATGCTTGTGCGGAGCCAATCCAAGAAGACCAGGAATAATCCAGTGGTAGACAAAGTTATCTCCTCAAAACAGAAAGAACTTTGGACTTACGTGCACCTTTCAAATAGAGCATAGCCTGAGGAGTCCAGTTTCTCCTTTGGAAATGAGTCTTTATGCCAAAGGGAAAAGAAAAAAAAGACATGTCAACATTGCTTGGCTTTGCTGACTAGTGCAAACACTTAGCCAGCACCAACCTGTGAGTTTCATGGATGCAGCATGTCTAGCCTGAGTGAGCAGCTCACCTGAGGGGCACTCCAGGAGAAGGCAATGAAGGATGCTGCCAGGAACAGTGCCATTGCAGATGCTGTCAGTTTGTGCAGCCCCTGTGCACAGCAAAGAACCACAAGGTACAGGAAAAGCCTTTCAGGTCTGTAGATCCTCTCAATTTCAAAGCTAAAAGTGAAGATGTTTCCAGTTGCTCCTTTCTCCCTGTCTTGCTGCCAGTTTTTATGGTCATTTCAATGCACACTGCTCTGATTGGAGGATGAGTGTTAAATCAAACATACTATATTCTCTTTACTCATATTTATTAGAAAGTTTACAAGCTGTTGAGGACTGCTGTCAGAGTAAGTACTTTTTGTGCTCTGATTTACAAGGACATCAGATCCTCCAGAACTGAGAACAATGTACAAACTAAGGGGGAAAGATGATAGAAAGTCTACCTTGATTTTACTAAACCTCAGACAACAAGCAAATGTAGGGGACTTGCCTTTCCAAACAAACCAACCAACCAACCGGGAGACCAGATCACTACTTCCTCAGGAAAAAAGGGTTTGCAAGGTTAGCATCCTATTTTCACCAATTGTTACTACACACATGTCAGAAGACAGACTTTTTTGATTCTTGGAGATTGTTCACTGATGCAGCACATGCAAATGAAAGCATTGAGTGCGAATCCTCTGCCAGCAAGTTGCACCTCTGCTTGTTCACATAGACCACGTTGTTATTCATGTGCTGAGAACAGTGATGGGCAACAGAGAGCATCCAACATCACCTTTCACAGTGGTTTATTTCATCCTGGTTTTGAGAGCATATTGTGCTACTGATGTTTTTTAATGCAGTTGTTTAAAGCACATATATTTCTCTCAGGTTATTTTTAAGATAAAAGTAAAAAGCCCCACTGCATTTCCTAAATATTACACTCACATGAAAAAAAGCAATTGCAAACTAACTGTTTCCTACACATCAAAAAAGTCTCACTTACCTTCATACTTAGCTCAGTGGCAAATCTTCAGTCTTCTTGTCTTGGGATAATGTGTCACAAGATCTCCTACATGTTCAGGGGACCCTTTTTAAATCTTCAGAGTGAAGGTGCCCTCCCCTTCTGTGGCAGAGCGGAGGAGTCTAAAGGGACCTCTTGTCAGCCCTGTAGATGGAGAAGTAGAAGGTCTGATGATTCCTGAGGGAAACCTGTAGTCTTGCAGGAAGTCAGAGAAATGATTGAAAGATGGATACACTTGGAGATGCACCCCATTAACCAGGTGAATACCTCCTGAATACATCAGCATCAGCCCTGTGCATTTGCAATACATCACCTTCTTGCTAGATGATCGATAATCACAGCCAGAGCAGGTATTAATATGGATGACGAGTGTTTACCTAGGATAATCTAACATAGATCAGATTGCTGCCCATTGTGGGAGCTGGAAAAGTTGGTAAATTACTTGCCAGTTATAACATGCCAGCATCAAAAAAAGTTACTTTATCTAGTGTCAATAACTTGAGGTTATTCTTAGCGTGGTTTTAGAGGATGCTGTCTCATGTTTGATTCTCTAACAATGTCTTGCATCTATTATTCTTACACACCAGTAAAAATACAAAGCTGAATTTAAAAAAAAAGACAAAAAAAACCATAAAGACTGAACTCCTAATAGTCAGAATCACTTTTCTGTCTCATGGATTGGCTGGAGTAAAAGTCCAGATCATGGGCTTGAATAGGTCAAGTAGTGGAGAAGTAAACAGAAGAAATGCAGGAAGAGGGAATCAGAAAACCACTTCCATAAGCTGCTTCTGAGTGATTGTTGTTCTCATTGCAGTCATGGGCAGTGGATTTTGTCGTCAGGCAAAGAGCTAATCATGCTTGATACCTGGCCTTGCTTGCTCTGTAGCCATGGTTTTCATCTCTCCTCCTGCATATTTTCTTTGTTAAACGGGACAGAAGCAGAAGGAGAAGGAAAGCAAACAGGGAGCTAGAAATTTGCTAATTAGAAGTTTTACCAATAGAAAGTTTACTGCAGGAGCCTCACAGACAGAATCAGCCTGTGATGTAACAAAAATAGAGGTCAGCCCATAAGTGACAAACACATGCTCATGTATGTGGAGTCCAAGTAAGGAGTGTGCAGATAGGCACTGCTACAGCTTGTTATGAGCTTTTCCCTGGCATGAGGTGTCCATGGAGGCTGCTCTGACACACAGTGTTAGTGAAGCTGCAATTGCTGTCCAGATTTGGGGGGATATCTCTCTGTTCTCTGCACATTCCAGTCAGAATTGTTCATTGAATGTATAGAACTGGCATTAGCTGCAGTTCACTCTGGTTGTCATGCAAGAAACAAGAAGGAAGTTCAGGCTTTGGGCTCAGGCAGCTCTTGTGCTGGCTGGGAGCTGCTGTTATACCTCTATGCTTTTTTAAAGGCCATGCCATGATGCACCCCAGCAGGCAGAAGGGATTCTACTTGCATCTACTTCAATGTACATTTTCCCTGCTCTTTTCCTCTCGCTCTGACAGATCAGAGACATTTCTTGATGATGTTTAACCCTTAGCCTTATAAGGAGACTATGCATTGCATCCAGGAGACATTTAACATTCAGAGACTTGGGAAAGCTAAAGCTGTTCACCTATCCCTTCTGGAATGACTTTTGAGCTTTTTTTTATGCACAGACCACAGGGCTGGAATCAAAACATACAGCTGAACCTGTGAAAATTAACCCCCTGCCTTTGGTATTAGTAAATTTAAAGTATAATCTCTTCACAATTCTCCCTGTGGATCAAAGCCAAATTGTGTTTGGCACTGAAAATAAGCCCTGGTTTTCCTGCCACTGGAATGAGACAAGTTAACGCAAAATGAGCTGTGAAGACAACCAGCTCAACCCCTCCTGCTGGAACTGGGGAGAAGAGGAAGGGAATGAGTGGCATAGAGAAAACTTTATGTTGTTACCACACTGCAGAAAGAAAACTTCAGCTTTTCTTAATTTTTTGACCACTTTACAAAGAAAGTCTGAGCTGCTCTGAGCTGGTGTTGCTGGAGTCTCTCTTTCGAACCTGACTATATTCCCAGAGTCCCAGTGGCTCCCTTGTAGAGACTGGGACTTGTTTGAAGCAGCTTGAGAGGCATTAGGGAGCTGAACTGGATAAGTCAAAACCTGAACTGAGTTATGGTGGGGTCAGGTGACCATCAGCTCAGGAGAAAATGCAGGAGTTAATTAAATGGGTTTAATACTGTACCATCAGATGTCTCCATGGCACCAAGGTGACCCAAAGTGAAGGGTTTAGTTTCATAGCAAAAGACAAACCCCATCCAGGATCCCTGAGACATGCATATGGGACTACCAGCTGTGACACAGGACCTGTGAGACACCCAGGACTTGTGGAGAAGCAACTGAAGGACAGGAAAAATCCCTAGGGCACCTAAAATATCGCTAATTGCTTTTGACTAGGAACAGAGTGGAGGGCAATAGGGCTTCAAAGAGCATCCTCTGGCCACAGGGTGCAGAGCATTGGGAGAGGACTGAATTCCCTCTGGAGGTGTCTGTGTCTCTTCACTGGCTTCAGACAGCACTTTACACAGACAACATGAGGTGAAATGAACCCAATCCCAAACTGAATTTCCATAAGCTTGGTGGGTTTTTTCAAAAGGTTTTTATTTTACCCTTAAATTCTCTATGTCTTTGTGACTTAGGGCTCTAAATCCATTTATTTGACTATGATCTGTGACTCCAAGTTGCTTTGGTGTTTAAAAAAAAGTATTTCAAAACCGTCTTCTGGGAATCTTGGTTGCTAGCTGGGGTTAAACCACAACAAAAATGTCTGTGTGCATAACAAAGAATTCTGGTTTGTCACTTCTACTTTAGTGATCCAAATTTCAAAGACTCTTCTCCCTTCAGAGCTCTTTCTTGTCATGACACTATGAGAAGGTGGCCATCTCACTCCTCCCAGAAATCCAACCACTTCTAGGATGGCATATGTGACACGATTTATTTGCAAACAGCAGCAGGAGGCAATATTTTGGGAAGGAAATGCATGTACTGAGAGTGTTTGCATTCACAGAATAAATGTGGATGTGTATGGGCATATGTGAGCTTGTACTCTTGGAAAATGAAGTAGCCTATAATTGGGTTATGGATCATAACACACTAAAAAACTACAGCACTTTAGGATGATGAGCTGTACACAAAATGCTCATTGTCAGTGCTGCCATTTCTCAGCTGATTCACAGAGAGGAGGAAGTGGCTTTGGCATGTAATCAATACCCTGAGTGAGGGAAGTAGAGTGAAGCTTGCTAGAGCAGCAGGACCCCTTATTAGAAAGAGCAAACCTATTCTTACTCTTAAAGATGATCTAAAGGGCAGAGACTGCTTATCCTGACACTGTAAATGATCAAAAGCCAATTTCTGGTATTGAAGTTCAGTGCTGAGATGGGTGAAAAAGTTCTTGTGTGGTGGAGTTGGAACTAGCAGGGTCAGACCTACATCACTGACTTGCGTCATAGCCATGTACTTTCCCAGATATTTCCCTAAAAACACAGGCTACACTCATTGTGCCTGACTATTTTTAAACTGCTGGTAAGGACACCAGTGATCCATGGCTTGCTCTTGAGCAAAAGGTGTAGCTGTTGTGTGTAGGTGGTCACTAGGTACGTCAGCAAATATGATATTCTGATACTGCCGAGGCATAAATCTCCTGAAACTTATGACCTTTGTCTTGTGCTTATTCTCATTTCCTTTGGTTTTGGGGTGGTTTTTTTCCTGCTGTTTTGTTAATTCTCTGGGAAATGCATCTCACTTTTGCCTGGCACCTGAACATCACCTAGTACAGAGTAGTTCTGGCTCATACACACTAACCTTAGTAGCATCTTAGAAGCTTGTGAAATATCATGGCAGAGTCTGTAAAGTAGGAGATTGCCAACAAAGAACTTTGCATTTAATTTGCAGTAAGGGGATTTAAATTAGATAGTGAGGCAAGATTTCTACCAGTAGCACAGTCCAATATAACTAGGTTGCCTTGGAAGGTTGTGGATTTATTATCACTGAGAAACTCAGAGAACAGATTAGCCAAACCCTTCTTAGGACTCATTATAAACTGATCCTGTCCAGACAGATGGTGATGAACCATATGACCTTTTAACATCTTTTAGGACATTTTGTGATCTTTCAAAGCTGACTTTGGATTTTAACTTCATTCATCCCACTCAGACTAGGGGAAGATTTGTGTCCAAGTTCTGTATTCACCTTGTAAAACCTATTGACTAAGCAAATCTTATCTGCAGTCCATCAGTACAGTTTATGTCACACAAACATATTTGTCAGTATTATGTTTCAGACTAGGCCCTAACTCACAGAATCATAGAGCAGTTTGTGTTGGAAGCCACCTCTCAAGTTCATCTGGTCTAACTCCCCCTGCAATGAGCAGGGACGTCTTCAGCTTCTCTGGGAAGGTGTATTTTCAAGGTGCAGCTCTGAAGGTGAGAGACACTTTCTGGTGTAAACCAGGTGCATGATTACAGAGGCCATTAGTTGCTGGCCCAAAATCTATTGAACTCCTCTACTGCACATTCAGCACCACAATGTCTGCAGGTCTGATTCCAGCTCTAGTGCAAGTTGCTAGGGTTGCTTTTCTTATTTTCTCTAGACTGTATGAGAAGAACTGTGCTAAACACTACTTGAGGTATAGAACAAAATGTAGAAAAGCCAATCTTATAGAGATCACATAAATCCCTCACATGAGAGAGGTAACAGAGACTGTTGAGGACTAAGGAGTGAGCAGAGCTGCAGTCAGGTCCAGGCACTGCTGTCCTCTCTGTGTTTATGAAAGAGAAGCAAGTTCAAAGGCAAATTGTAAGTAAAAGTTAAATATGTGGGCTGAGGGATATTTGAAAGTATGAGGAAAGAGTAGAAATCCACAAATATTTGAGAGGTGTAAAGGTCTCAGAAGGAGGTTTTACTTTTGAAGTTCAGTGAACCATAGGATAGTATTACATTTTTTTTCAGTAATAGATATGACTGGGGCAAACACCAGGAAAAAAAAAAGACCAGCTGAAAAACAGTTTTCTTCAGTTTGCAAGCTGGAAAAGAGGTCTGACCATCTAAGCATAAGCATTTACAAAATATGTTAGCAGAAGCTGTACAGCTCTTCGGACAGGCAGGTCCTACTGAACATATCTTTCAGGACATACCTTTCTGCAATGACACAAGCACTGAAGGCCAAGGAGTCATCTGACCTTTTCTTCCACCCCCATGAACTTGACAAAGAGGATTTTTTGTCAATTCTTTGTCAAGAAGCTACATAGTGGGCTAGGAAATACACAGAGAATTACGCATGCAGTCACCTCCTCTTGGCTGAGCAGTATCTTTGCCACAGTCTCACCCATGGAGCTGGACAAGGAATACACACTGCTGCTGAGGCTGGATGAAGATAATTTGTGGTAAAGAGTGGATGGAATTGGGAGACACAAAAATAGGCAAGTCATGCTGAGACACTGCATGATAACCTGACCTGATCTAGTGGAAGGTGTCTCTACCCATGGCAGAGGGTTGAAAGTAGATGATCTTAAAAGTCCCTTCCAACCCAAACCATTCTATGATTTCTATAGAAGAAAGAATGTCTAAGTCAAGAACACCCATATGCTAAAAAAGCCAAAACTGATCGCATCAGCTCCATGGACTTTGGTAATGCTGCTGGATGACAGTGCCAAGTTTCACTTTTGGAAGGTGTCTCTACCCATGGCAGAGGGTTGAAAGTAGATGATCTTAAAAGTCCCTTCCAACCCAAACCATTCTATGATTTCTATAGAAGAAAGAATGTCTAAGTCAAGAACACCCATATGCTAAAAAAGCCAAAACTGATCGCATCAGCTCCATGGACTTTGGTAATGCTGCTGGATGACAGTGCCAAGTTTCACTTTTATTTAACACTTTTCCCACAAAAGAGGGAACAGCAATATTGTCTCACTTCCACATTTTGGGTTTTAATTAAAAAGCACTTGTGAGAGCACTTCTTATTTTTTTCCTAGGAGTGCTGTCATTTCTCCAAGTGTTTGGATAAGTCTGATGGGTTGTGCAGGCAGTAGTATTCCCTCAACAACATTGTGTTTCTAGTTATTTGCACATCACATACATAAAGATCCACACCGTTAAAAGGCAAATTTTGCTTGATCATTTAATACTAAAAAAAGGAATCAGTCAAGGATCCTAATGACAAAGTATCTTTCTTTTATTGTTTTTCACAGAACCAAGGGCAGAGCAGACAACACAGAGACTCTCTAATGCACCATCAGCCCAAGAGATTTCAGCACTTGCCTTCCTTTCAAAATTTGTAAGAGCTATGAAATTTATACAGTTTCTGGATTCTCTACTCCAAATGCCATGGAGGAATTAGAAGTGATCTGCTCTTGCCTGAAATTTTGCTGTAGGTGGGAAAAAAAGTAAGAAAGAATTGCTAATATAAGTGAGAAACATCCCAGGTACTCAAGTTGAGACACAGCAATAAGCTTCCTCACTGTTTTAAAAATCATAATATGAGAGCAGGGAGACTTCAGGCAGCATTGACATGCCAGGCAATTAATTTAACAGCTGCAGAAGGGCTAAAAGCTGGAGCCTGAAGCTTGATTTGCACCTGATTGCAGCTGGTTGTTCCTCTCAGCCTGAGAGCTGAGAGAGAAGCAGCAACAGTTGTACCTTGTAAAGCTAATTTTCCAGCAAATGAGCCCCCTGTTAAGTTCAGTAGCAAAGTTCAGTCAGCTAGTCCTGCTCAGAGGAACAGTTAAAATTGCTGTGCTGTCTCTCTCAGAGAGGAATAGAAGCTATTTTTCTGCATGCTAGTGTAAGTATAAGGTCTTGGGCTATGTTTTTTGGCTGGTTGGTTGGTTTGTTTGCTTTTTCTTAGGGCATGGTGAGCAATATTTAAAAACACATTGTAGAAAGGTCTAATATCTTTTCATGGAGTGTTGCTTATATCTGCTTGAAGGCTCTTATGTGCTTAAAGAACATATTGAAATCTAACTGCAGTGTTTTTGTAAGCTTTTCTTTTAAAGATAATTCATCTACTTCTGAAGAATAATGTGTCTCTAATCATGTCCCTCCAATACAGGAGGCTGCTTTGTCTTCCTGGCATTTATTTTTGAGGAGTAAATCTTTTAAAACAGACATAATAAAAAAGTAGTCTCTTCTCTAAAATTATTCTGAGCTTCTTTCTATTGTTTTGGGGATTTTTTTTTTTAAGGATTCTTGTGGTTAAGGACATTTTCATTAAGGTAAATGCTACCACTTACAGAAAAAAAAACAATAGAAAAATAAACTTGGTGGTTTTGCCTCTGCATATATAAAACCATGTTGTTGAGATGCAGGCAGCTTGTGACAAATTTGTTTAAAGAAAGCACTGTGTATTTATGTCCATTGCAGTCTAGATTAACAAATGCTTGTTATTTCCCTCTTTGCTTCACAAGGTTATACAAATGGCAACTCGTGTGTTAATGTTAGTGAAGCACATTGCTGTTTTTGAGAAATGAATTAATTTTTCTACCTTAAACTAAAGCAGGGATCTAACTTCTTGGGGAGGGGAGGGTCACTTCATTTTATGTCTTTATGTACAGTTTGAGTAAAAAGACATAGTTCAGTGAAGTCTATATCCTTGTGGAGGCAAGTTGATATTTGTACTAGGCAGGGAAAAATCCCTTCAGGGTCAGAGAGCTGGGTGTTCTCCCTCTGCAGCAGAACACATTGGTCCCACTCACACACACACACACCACCTTGTGAGCTCTAGCCATGAAGCTGATGTTTAATTTTCCTTTTCCTCTGCCCTTAACAGAAGTTTGGACTGTGATGGTGCTGTTCTGATAGCTTAGCTACGAGTAAAACCCAGTCTTGAAGTATCTGAGGATGATTTTTGTTGGTCATGTAGGTTACACAGTTAATGTACACTGGGCTCCTCACTGCTTCTCTGATTCTTACTTTGAAGGGAGTGCTGCATTTTGTGTGTGTTTTGGCTTTGTGGGTTTTATGGTTTTGTTTTTTTAATATTGCATAGAATCTTGCAGAGAGAAGCAATACAGTGTGTTTTCAGAGCTGAGGAGTTGAAAGTAGTAGAGTGGTAGAAAAGTATTTAGCTGCAATATTGGGTGCAAAATATCACTTAGAATATGATTCTTGTGAGCTTCAGCCAGTTTTATTTGGTATGTTATTATTTAATATCTCTCTCATAATAATCTAGATGTCAGAGCTAACTTCCAATGTTATTGCTTGTTTCCCTCTTGTTTCTTTCCAATGTCAAATGTTCAGTCAAGCTGTGTCACATGGAAGCTCCCACCTGCTCAGGGCAGGGAAGGTGGTTGCAAATAGCAGGGTAGACATAGATATGGCTTTACCCCTGCAAAATGCACCTCCCATGCCCTGATTGCACTCACAGTCTCACACACACACACTTACTGGAAACACTTTTTTAAACATTGCCTGGGAAAATAGATGATAAAAATATAAATAGTGAAGTGCTTCTGTAAGGTATGTTTCTTGGGTAATTCCCTGTGTGGTAGCATGACAGCTGTAGTTGTGGATAATTAGCAGAAGAAACACTGGTTTTGGTTTTTTTTTTTTTCTTCTTCTTGCTCATAGAAATACTGAAACTCTCATTGGTCTCACTTTTCCTTCCTCCCTATATCCCCAACTGCGTAACCTCAAAGGCGAAACCCAAAGACAGCCCAAGACTTTCCTGAAAGTAAACTTTTATTTATGTCTTGGCTTCTGAAAACTGTCACAAGATGGTTTCAAGAAAGCTGCAGGCTCAGAATACTCCATCTGACTTGTGTAGCTGTGGCTGCAGGGTTTGACTGGGAGGCCACAGAAAGAGATCAGGAACTGATAATGTCTATATCTGTAGGAGATGCCTTCAGTAAGCAGCTGGGCAGTTGTTGCTGTTAGACCTGAGAAAAAACTATGGAAGGAACCAGCACCTGGGGGCACTGGTCAACAGCAGTTGAACATGAGCCAGCAGTGTGCCCAGGTGGCCAAGAAGG
This sequence comes from Acanthisitta chloris, assembly GCF_000695815.1. NCBI lineage: Eukaryota > Metazoa > Chordata > Aves > Passeriformes > Acanthisittidae > Acanthisitta > Acanthisitta chloris. Next base: position 26,212 of record NW_008679803.1, on the reverse strand, counting down.
TCAATGGCATCCTGGCTTGAATCAGCAATGGAGTGGCCAGCTGGAGTAGGGAAGTGATTGTCCCTCTGTACTCAGCACTGGTGAAGCCACACCACAAATCCTGTGTTCAGTTCTGCCCCTTAACTGAAGAAAGGACATTGAGGAGCTGTAATGTGTCCTGAGAAGGGAATGGAGCTGGGGAAGGGTCTGGAACATGAGTTCTATGAGGAGAGGCTGAGGGAGTTCAGGTTGTTTAGCCTGGAGAAGAGGGTGCCTGGGGAGACTTTATCACTCTCTACAACTCCCTGACAGGAGGTTGTAGCCAGGCTGGGCTCTGCTCCCAGGGAACTAGTGACAGGACAAAAAGACATAGTCTCAAGCTGTGCCAGAGGAGGTTTAGTTTGGACATTAGGAAGAATTTCTTCAAGAAATGGGTAATTAAATATTGGAATGTGCTGCCCAGGAAAGTGCTGGAGTCACTGTCCCTGGAGGTATTTAAGGAAAGACTGGACATGGCACTTAGTGCCATGGTCTAGCTGGCATGGTAGTGTTACATGGTAGTGTTAGGTCACAGGTTTGACTTGATGCTCTCAGAGGTCTTTTCCAACCTTAATGATTCTGTGAGGGAAGTACGTGCTCAGAAGTTGCAGAAATCATGTGAGGTTTTTGTTTCTTTTTTAATTAATGCTCTATAAGTATGTGTGTGTATATAGATCCATATATATATATATATATATAAAAGAGCATTTCTGTGTGTACATATGTGAATGAAAACAATTCCCCTGATGTAGAAAACATATAGAATGGACTTCTCCTATAGAAATAACAAAAACCAATGTGTTTCAGACTGGCAAAAAACTTGAGGAGATTGATTCCACACCTTGAGAAACTATTTATTGATCACTTATTACCAGTTATCTTACCAACTGAGCAATCAAGATTTCTGCATTTCAAGATGTACTTGGTTTCTTGGAATTCCATAGTATTTCTAACAGAATTCCCTTTGACAAACAAAGAGGTTTGGGGGGACATTTTTTGCTGATTTGCTTGGCAGGGAGACTCACAGCTGTGGTGAACATAAGGATTTTTCTAACTGGGAAGATGGGTAGCCTGAAGGCAGAGAAACAACAATAACCAACCAGTCAGGTTAATTCTTTGCTTTAAAAATTGCTCAAAAAAAAGCCAGAACAGGTGCTGATGAATTTGGTTAATGAGATAATTTTCAGCCTGCTTTTCCACTGGCAGGCTGCCCTCTGACATGGTAGGGTCAGCTTTAATTAACTTTTTATTTAACAGTAGCACCATAAAAACCAAGCCACACTTTTAAGACTGCAGTAGTGTCTTACATGCATTTATATCACAACTCTTCAAAAGCTCCACTTTACACCAGAAGCTAATTTTCGACTAAGTCGTTTACATTACTGATCCTGATGGCATATGATACATTTGTATTTGCAAGATATGAAAGGGATTCTATCAAATGTATTACAATACTTTGTCTAATTATTGTCTCCTTCCATTAGCTGGGTAGATTTATTCCTGTTTTCCTGTAACCATCTATAAATAAATAATAAAATCCTGTCTCCCTAATAAATTACTGGGTTTCTAGTCACTTGTGACAATTTTACTTTGCTTGCCTCAGTATAGCATCTTCCATTTGCTATTTTCCAACCTTATAAAGATTATTTCTCAATATATGAGGTCTTGCTGGGAAAACTCCAGAAAATGTATCTAAATGTTAATGAGCACACCAGCTTTTCAAAATCTTAAAATCTGTGAAGATCTGGAGAGTATTCTCAGCTCTGAAAATAAACTCTGTCCCTGATAGCTAAATGGAGGTTACAAAACTCAACAGCATCTAAAGAAAAAAGGTTTAAAAAAAATAATCAAAGCTTCCAAAAGTTTGTATATCAGTTTTCCTAACAGCAGCAACAAAACCATACAACTGCTAAGATGAATTTCTACATTTTGGATGATGATTTATGTCAGAATTAATTATTGCCACTAGTGTTGTTCCAACTTTGCTCTTGCCAAGTTCTCTTTCAATTTGCTGTGTAATCAGGCAGTTCACATGTAGCAGGACAACTGGGAAGGCTTTTTAAGCTTCCCGTAACTGTGAACCTATCTGCTGAAATCCTGAGTGATCATCAGACATCCTCTGTCCAAACCAATTAAAACTTATGTACAGTGGAAACAGCAATTCTCTCAGGCAAGGTGAGGCGTGAGCAGTGCTCTAGTCTGGTATTTCTACAGTGTCAGTTTAAAGATGCCCTTTATCGACCTCAGCATTACCAATGCCACATTGCTCCAGCCTTCTCAAAAATCAACAGAGATGACTAGTGGATAACTCTATCAATACCTTAGTACTAGAAAAACATCACACACTTTTACAGCAATTCATTCTTGGACAGCAGCATGCAGTTGAGATGCAGAATGGATTACTACCACACCCAAGAACCCTCCTACCCCAAAAAAAAAGCCTTTGCTGGTATTCCAATAAGACATAATTCATGCTAGAAATAAGAGAGACTTAAAAATGAAAATAACCCCCCCTAATGTTATTGCAGTATACAAACCCTCTCAGAAGAAGTGACCTGTACTACGTACACACAGTTGAAAATGAAAATTTAGTCATCTTGTCTGCCCTCCTGATCACTTCAGTAAGTTTATAATATTTGCAGAAAAGACAAGCAATAAGAGAATTCTTACAGCAGGCTAAAGCTGAAGTGAGTACAGGGTTTCAAAGGAGAGGAGTGTTAGAACATCAGAAAATGCTGCATTTCTATGCACATAGCATCTATTTTAGTACCATTTTTTCAGAGAGCTGCAAAGACTTCTATCTACTGGCTTTTCTGCATTTCAGAAAACTAATTCAAATGAGTTACTCAACTGGGGCAACTAGCTTTGCAGGTAAAAAGGTGAGATGTTCCCAACTGGGTGGGAAAAAAAGAAAGCCCTCCAAAAAATGTTAAAATAAATTCTTTCATGTACCCAGAGAAAGTATTTGATACTGCTGTACATAGGTACCTGCATTAATTTTGAATTAAGTACAAAAAACTCCCTCATTAATTTCTTCACTGTTCAGAGGAATAAGAAAACTTCACAGTCTATGATAGCATCAAGTCCTCTCTTAACAACAGTCAGTGTTAAAGTGCTTTGTTTTGAGGTTCTGCTGCAGTTGAGAACCATCACCAACTGCTGTAACTTACCAGACTGTCTTTTTAAATGTGGTTAATAGGAAACATTTCAAACTAATTAATGAATGAGGAGCACTTGATAAAGAAGCTGCCATTAAACCTTTCACTGCTCTTTGATATGACTCATGATGTTTTGTTCTAATTATGGCTCTGCTATTCCAATGTTGTCAAACATGGAATATGTAAAAATTTTCTTAAGAAACAATGTTCTTTGATGTTTTATCTTTGCCTAATAAACAATTAGATAGCAGCTAACAAACAAGCTCTAAGTGATGTCCAGGTGTTAGAGAGACAAATTACTAGCCAGAAGAATTGCCTTGTTAAGGTTTACAGCACAACATCTTTCAGTGATCTCAGACCTAGCAGGAGGTTAACAAAACGTGGGAAGAAAAACATACCATTGATAGTGGACACAGAGTGCAGAATTTATGGGTCACAATGACATTTGGCAGAACTCCCAAGGTAAGGAAGAAACTAATAAAGACACCTTGGCAACCATGCTGAACCAGCTCCAACTGGGAAGAGCTAATTCCAGTAGGGGGAGATCATGACCACTGACTCTTGGCCCACCAACTCCAGAAACCCACCAAGTCAGAAGAAGAGAAAGACTGAGCATGCAGACTAATTAGGATGAGAAGCAAGAGAATTATTAACCAATGGAAAACGTAATACTAATTAATAAGAGAACTATGTAACTTGTAGCCAATGAACATTAATGCCTTTGTTTGCTAAAACATATAAACAGTAAAAAGTTTTGACAGTTGGTGTGTTTGATTTGTGGAATACCACCAAAAACCTAGGCTTACACAATTCTGAAAGAAATAACATCTCAAGTGTGTAATTATTGGCTTGTTGCACTCCAGGTAACAAATCCAATTTTTCTGGACAACGCTAATTGCCAAGTGAATTAAGATAAGCCAAAAGTGAACAAACATTTTAGGTCATCAGTACTCCCAGCATTCAAGTTACTGTCATTTAAGCGGATTTCAGAGGTAAATGATAAGGGTTTCCAGCTCCATCCAGAAGCTGCCACTGAGAAGGAAGAAAAATAGATAGGGCTTCTAATCTCAAGGTTATTGGGAATATTTGACGTGGCATCATGCTGAACTACTGGAAGCTGCACTATGCGATAATGATGATTGTATTACATCATTTTCAGTTAATAATTTTGTCTAGATCTGCAGAGAGGTTTGGCAATTGCACCATCACAGAACATCCAGAACATCCAGCCTCTATCTCTACAATAAATGGGCAAGTTCACTTTTCCCTCTCTATGCAATCCTCAGTAGAAAACAGGCAACAGGCTGAATTTCTGTGACTAAGAATTCCTAAGGCAGACATCTCCACTCAACACAGCTCTAAACCCTATTCTGTAGTTCAATTCCCCATGACCTTTTCTTAAAAAACAGAGGTGTCAATTTTTTTACCTTCTGGTGCAACTGAAGGACCATACTGTAACAGCCCTTCACACAATTATAATGATTGCAATGCTTTCCCAGCAAATGACTGATTCATATTTCTCCACTGAGGGCCCCAAACATTAGTCTGGAGATCTAGGTCCTTCCCTAAGGACCAATAAATCTTTAATTATTTTAGACAAAGTGACCTAGTTTCAACAGAAAACTCATCCTGTAATACTTTTTATGATGGTTAGTTCCAAGTTGAACAAAAGACTTCTACAGACACAGAAAAGGACCCTACTATCTCTTCCTCTGATTTCATCTATGAGAAAAAAAATTCAGGAATCGCATTTCTTAAGGCAACCAATTTGCTGGCACATAAGGAGAACCTACTGACTTGGTCCCCCTTGGGCACACAGATTCAGTTAAAGGCAAGTGAACAGTGACTGGTTTAGCAATAAAGTCTCTATTAACTTGGAAAAATACCTGAGCTATGGACACACAAACTCAGACCCTTCCAGAGTGGATGTTACTATGCAGACATTTTTAAGAATTTCACCTTTAATCTGGGTAACTCCATGTCTGTGAATACAGCCTTTATCTACAGCCTTGCTAGACCAGCACCTACTGGTGCTCATCCAAGTATGACCAATGCTGTTGCTACAGCCTCTAGACAGCCAGTCAGCCCCAACACTACCATTTTGCAGAAACACATCAACATGTGCACAGATGTGCAGAATTCAGCACAGAAGCAGTGAAAATGATTAAACTTAGCAAGGCCTGCTGTGGAGCAGCAGTGACTAGGTCAGTTATGACCCTCTTGCTCTTGAGGAAAGTGGTCATGAGGAACATCAGAAAAGAGCAGAGGAATGGGATTCAAGAAATGAATGCTGAAGGATGCACCTGAAGAGAATATCACCTTGGAAGAAGTTTCTGGTCAGTGATATCAGAGGCAATCCCTAGAAGGATGCAAAGTGACAGTGATCATTCCCTCCCTGCAGTGTGACGTGATTAAGGTCTTAGATTTGTGGACACTTTAAGCCAATGTAAACCTTAAAAGGAAATAATTCTGTCCCTACCTTGAGCCAGAACAACTGTGGCAAGCCAAAAGCAAAAACTAAGTCAAGCTAAAAGCAAGGCATTTTCCATTCTCCATAACTTTTATTGCTCTCTCTGAGCCAATTCATCTCATAATTTGAAAAATGCTGGGGCCAACACAAAGGAGAGGCTAGCAGATGAAAAAGAAGCTGGGTATGGCAGGGGAGTTGGAAAAGCTCTTGCAGTCACAGTGTTGGCTTCCAAAACATTTATAAAATTAAGGCCTAAACTGTATCAGTAGCCCACTTCCAGCTTTTTCAGGCACTTCTGCCTACCAAACATCTACAGAGATTTTAACATCCTACAGCCCACCTGTTTCTTTTAAATTTAAGAACACATAGCCAAATAGATGTGATTATTTTTTCCAGCTACTTATAAATACTCATAGTGATCTAGCTCAAAGTATAAATTTAGACATAACTATAAAAAATTATGAGAAATATAATGATTTTTACTTTACAACGTGTTGTAAACAGACCCAGGGACTGCTATGGCCATTACTTTGGTTTTACCTAGAGTTCCTGCCTAAAGTGCAGCATTTTCTATTCATCACTTCTGTTTGAAGAAAGAAAGACCATTTAACTTACTCCCTGTTCCAAAACACTGCTAACATTGATATCCTCATCCCTTTATATTTGCAGTAAATGGATGCATTTGGCAAATGGATTTTTAAATCATGTCAAGTGACACAGGCAGTTCCAAGAGTTCCCATTGTTATGTTAGAAACACTACAGAGATTTCTAGAAACAGGAAAGATTAAAGAAAGAGAAACTAGCTAATTTGTTTGGGCACCAGATAATATTCTGCACATACTGTTGTATTTTTCCAATACCTGCAAGACTGTTATAGAATAATGTAAAAGAAAACTAAAGGGATATTTGATAAAGTGATGACATGACTTGATATAATGATGATAAAAATGGGCAGATGCTAGGGCTAAGATAGGTCAGGAACAGGGAAGTTGTGTCTCAGTTGGACAATGCTCTCAGGCACATGTGATTCTTGGGGATGTCCTGTTCTTCAAAGATGCCTTACAACTGATTCTTTGACTAGACCTTTAAAAAATTAAGCTTGCTTTATTTGATATAATTCTGAAAAGAGAAACTATAAAAGATCCTAATCAGAACATTACTATGAGGTGGTTTCTTCCTCTGCAAACAGGGAGCAAATGGAAAGCTGCCACTTGAGAGCACAGGGCACAGAATGGAAGCCAGGAGTTGAACCTATGAGATACTGAGCAGAGTTTGTGACAGTTTCCTCCATAGGAAGGAGAAATTGTTTAGTAATTAAGAGTTATAAGAGAGTTTAAAAACTGCCTTTCCTTTGTGCTTCTCCTATACATAGGTCCTTCCCCCTTCATTTTTTTTCCATGAAGTTAATTATTATTGTCATTACAGAATCATAGAATTTAGGGGTTGGAATGAACCTTAGAGATCATCTAGTCCCAACCCCCTGCCCTGGGCAGGGCCACCTCCTCAACTAGATCAGGTTGCTCAAGGCTCATCCAGCCTGGCCTTGAGCACTGCCAGGGTTGGGGCAGCCACAGCCTCCCTGGGCAACCTGGGCCAGTGTCTCACCACCCTCACAGTAGAACTTCTTTTAAAAAATATCTAACCTAAACTTCCTCTCCTCCAATTTGAACACACTACCCCATTGCAGCTCCTAACACAGAGTCCCTCTCCAGCTCCTTGTAGGCCCTTCAGATATTGAAAAGCTGCTATGAGGTCTCCACGCAGTCTTCTCTTCTCCAGGCTGAACAGCCCCAACTCCCTCAGCCTGTCCTCATAGGGGAGATGCTCCAGTCCTCTTAGCAACCTCATGGCCTTCTCTGGACTTGCTGCAACAGTTCCATGTCCTTATGTTGAAGACACCAGAACCACATGGAGTATTCCAAGTGAGATCTCATGAGAGCAGAGTAGAGGGGAAGAACCATCTCTTCTGAGGTGGCCTGTTGTCTCACTTTCCACCTTATAACTGCACTTTAATATACATTATTTATTCCTGTGACTCCACATATATCCGTATGACTCCACTAAAATCAACCATCAGTGTGTGTCACAATTATACCCAAGATTTGTAGATGGCCTCTCCTGAGCACTACACTAAGACTGGAGACTCATGTGCTGCTGAGAACCACCACACTGTTTTGGATGGGTTCAGTCCCATCTAGCAGTGTCCTGCCTCCAACAGCAGCCACAGGTGCCAACTCAGAGGCAGCTGAGAACAGAGCATGAATACATAATAGCACATCTCCTTATTTCTGGCTCAAAGGCCTGGAAATTCAAAAAGTAGAAGTAAAACGGAAAAGAAAGGATGTAATTTTTTCAAAGTATCATAAGAAAAGAACTGTAGGAGGGGAAAGAAGGAATTCAGAATAATTATAGAGAAACACACTGTACTGGTACAAACCCTTTAGTCAGTAGTTCACCAAAATGTGTTGGAAGCTACAGAACGTACACATCGAACACTAAACCCATTGCATGTTTGGGTTGCTGCTCTTTTTGTCACACATACTTTTAGACAAATCAAAGGTCCATGCTGCAACATTGCTGTTCTTTTCTCTGGCCTGATAAAGTCATCATGATCTGGGATTTTTAAACAAAGAGTATCCTGCTTGGTTTCAGATTAGCAGAACAAATTCAGGCCACAATCTCAGCATGGACACTGACCCAGTATATTTACAAATATTACATAATGTGACATCAGAAAATGATATGCAGCAACACCATGAAGTCTTTTGAGCAGCCTGCTTAGCAAAAAACTTAGATAAACAGATGTACACAGGTGCTATTTAAAGTCAGATGATCTTGAGAGAGGGATTCTTAACTAGATAGATACATAAAATTTATTTCACACTAATTAATTGTTGTTAATAAGTGCTCCAGCTCAGTGGAATTCTTATTGGTGCATCTTTACCAAAAGCAAGGCACATAGATACATAAAATTTATTTCACACTAATACAATGTTGTTAGTAAGTGCTCCAGCTCAGTGGAATTCTCATTGGCGCATCTTCACCAAGAGCAAGGCACACATACGGAGCAGTCAGCACAAAACATTAGAGAAGGTCTGTCTCACAGCAAGGACCACTCAGAACTAGAGATGTAGAACACAAGGCAAGGCACCAGTGACCTGGATTTTACCTGAACATTTTTGCTTTCTCTGCCTAGAAACAATGTGCATATTTGCCAATAATATAAAATAAATCTGGACCGAGTCTCTATACATATAATGTGCATATTTGCCAATAATATAAAAAAAATCTGGACCGAATCTCTATACATACGTGATGCATAGTGAGCAAGCCAAGACTTCTAAGAAATAGAAGTTACTGCCCATGAACAGTAAATCTGATGCATTTAGTAACCACCTAGGGCGTGGAACAGCAATTCAATGCAGCACATTCTTCTGCCTGGGAAATTCCAGACTGAAATTCAGCTGCCCTGTCACTGCTGGCCTTACAAACCACTCTCTTAGAGCTTATCTCCACATTTTCCAACTTCAATATGAAACTAGTGACTTTGCAACCCTATTAATAAGTAATGCATCACATTTCAGGCAAATATTCTACTCTAAATAATTTAAAATGTAAATTCAATAAGCTGACAGCTGATCCAAGTTATTTTTATAGTAACACCTGCAAAATATCTTGATAGCAAGAGGGATGCTGAATTCCTTACAGACTACAGAGGGCAATTTGTGTTCATTAACATACTCTAATGTAAAATTCTGTGTGACAATAATTTTGTTATTAGGGTACTTATTTCTAGAGCATCTAGCAAAGTACTAAACATAGACCCAAATATGCTACAGAGAGGATCAGTTACTGTGAGCTGAAAAGCAATCAGTTTCAAAGTTAATCTGGACAAAGTAATTTATTTATAGCATTAACAATTATTATTACCTGAAATTTCAGAAATGCAAGGAGATCCTAGCTGAAAATGGACTGCTCATCACATAAACATGCTGTCTTTCTCAGAATCAAACCCACAGCTGCTAAAATACTGTAAGTCTCATTCAGATGAGAAAACCACCCAACCTAAGCTGGTAGAGATAAAAAGCTCAAGGAGAGATGGACTCAAACTAGCAAAGCCACATCTTGTTAAAGCATATGTCACCAGTCTAAAATACTTTTAACACATGCTAGAACATACTGTATGCATTATCACATCTATTGCCTTGACAACAAAGCTAGAATTAATAGTACAGGGCAGTCCTTGTTCCAAAGAACTGAAATTTGAAAGGAAGCACAGGAAGTATTTATTAGCTTCATTTTCAGATGCAACCTGAGCAGTGTTTCTGGAAAGGAACAAAAAGCAAGATCGTTTAAAATTTACTGGCTAACTAGAAGTTAACTATTTTTTAAGGATTTAAAATAAAGTGATGGAAAAAATATTGGAAAATAAAGCCTTTTCATTTTCACAGAATGTGTTGCAATAACCAAAGAGAACCAAATATATTTGTCTCCCACAAGTTTTTTACAGTACTGATCTTGGATTTAGGAAAGTTCTATTGAAAATACCTTATATCAAGGTGAATTTGATCTCAAGTACTAAATTCTCACTGTTATTTAGCAGAAAGGCATATTTTCTTACTATTGTTTCAAGGTATCTCAGCTTCCTTCCACCAACAAAAATCCCCAAGGTACCTCAAAAAGATTTATCAGCCAAACATTCGTCCCACATGAAGTGATGAAGAGAGTGAAAAACTTCAACACTGACCAACTTACAAACAATGTGTAAGCTAACAAGAAACAATCTTACTATTAGTTTTTAATCACATTACTTATATTTTAGGAACTGAGTCCTTGCTTTTTACATTTCTAATGCTAGTGATGCTGTTTTTATAAGATTCTCATAAAAATAGTCAGATGTTTCTAAAGGAAATACTCCTGTAAGAATTAGGCTTATTCCACATATACAAAGTATGGCTTCCACAGCTACTAGTCTTTAAAATTAAGACTTAAGGCAAATAAATAATTTCCTTTTCATTAGCAAAATGAAGAGTGTGAAATTAATTATTTTATGTCCACACCAACTTGCTAATGTAGACCTTCTGTTCAGAATGCAAGAACACATAAAACCCAGGAAATTTACCACAGCAGTGAATTAAAAGGACTGAGAATCCCAGCTACTCACAGATTTGGTTATTTAAAGAAATAAGTTTACTAGTATAACTTGAAGTTTTAACTGGACTGTACTTGGTGGATATGGCATGACTTTATCATATTTGTACAAGTCCAGAGACAAAAATTTCAACAGCCATTATGAATATGAATTATGCTTTTCATGTCTTCAGCTAAGGCTTTAGCTGAAGGTCTCATGCCAGACCATGCTTGGTCCTAGATGTGCATATGCACCTTTAGCAGATATGGTGCTGACTTTGCATTTAGAACAGAACATAACTTTACCTGTGGTGTGCCCCCACATGTTCACAGATTGAATGGAACGCTACACTAAGAAACGCAGTTCCTGGTATAACAGACAAGTTGAAGACTTCAGCACTGTGAAATGCAGTGCTGCTTAGGATCACAGAATGATAGACTGGTTTGAATTGGAAGCAACCTTAGAGATCATCTAGTTCCATTCCCCCTGCCATGGGACACCTTCCATTAGACCAGGTTGATCAGAGCCAAAACAGCTCACCCAGCACCAAACACATACCAGTGCCATCATAGCCAAAACAGCTCACCCAGCACCAAACCCATACCAATGCCATCACGATGAACTTCACAGTGCCAAGAATCATAGAATCAACCTGGTTGGAAGAGACCTCAAAGATCATCGAGTCCAACCCTACCGTGGTCACTAGATCATGGCACTAAGTGCCACATCCAGTCTCACCTTGAAAACCTCCAGGGATGGTGAATCCAGGCTTTTTAAGACCAAAACGTTAAATCAAGGCAGTGGCAAGAATCTTTTCCATCTAACGTACTGCTGTGTATAACCAGCAATATATACAGGTCCATCTAAATAAACACAGAAATACGCATCCTACCAAGTGTATGAAAAAATGCCATTTATTATTTCAGGTCAAGGTAAGACCCTACAGAGAAATTGATAAATAAATGTTAACAACCTACCTGAACTCCCATATTAGGCAAAGAGCATTTGTGGGTTTTGTTTGGGTTTTTTCCCAACCTTTTGAACAGACACCAGAAGTAATGAACAATATCCTTAGAAAATGGTACTTACAAATAATGATATAAGTACAGAGCACTAATATAAAATAAAATAATATTCAACATCTTACTAAGGAACACTGTTTCTGGAAATTCATGACTCAGTTCATAATTGTAATGGAAATCTACCAGATCTAAAAAAGAGGCCATGGGAACCTACTAATTCCTATATACTGAATACATTTCCTTTCCTCTTTCTGTGATTGTGATATAATGCAAAATTATGCATTTCATTGTGTAGATTTTTTTATAACTAACGTCATCTGTACTTTTAATGAAGCACACTTCAAGGTTATAGCTTAAACCATAAAAAGAAATCTTTGCTTTTCCTAACTTGATTCAATAAAAAAATAGATTAGTGAACAGTGTGATGTATAGATTTTAAAATTATTCCAATCTGACTAGTTAATTAATATTTTCATTTTTTTAAAAACCACCCCACCCTAAATAACAGCAATAAACTCACAATGATTTCCATTAAAGATTCACCTGTGAATTTTGTGTGTGTTTTCATTGTCTTGATTTTAAGCATAGTGCTGAAAAGGTGAAAAAATCAGACTATTACTGCCAGCCAATGTAGACTTTATAGCAGCCACATATTAGATTAAACTACAGAACTATATTTAACCTGAGAAGATAGGGTCCCATTTATGTAATCCTACTTTAGGAGCTTCTAATGAGTTCCTGCAGCCTAACCCAGATATTCCTGCCAGCAAGTTCCCTGCTCTTCCACATCAGCTCAATGATGAGAGTACAATTCCATTGTAAAAATTGCTGCACAGCACAAAGCACACCCTTGTTAAACATGGTCATCATCAATATAATCAGTAATCTAAAAATAAACTTCTGCCTAATTTAGCTCATCTTTAATACCTCAGAAGCTCTACCTTTATTTGTATTATATTTGCTATACAGTCAGTGTTACTAAGATGAGATTCCTGAGGCAGGGGAATAAGCAGTCAATGCAATTAGGTATGTAAAGAAATTGATAAGCTCTCTGACACGAGAGCATTCACAGAGAGAACACATGCCTACATTTACAAGTCAATGAACACATGCAGAAATTACTGAAAGATGCTTCAGGCCTCAAATTATATGTTAAGTGAGTTATTATCACAGTGGTCTCTTTTTGCCTTGAAACTCTACAGACAAGAATGCTCATTCATCTTAGAAATGTCTTCATCTTTTAGAGAGCATTGACTGAGAGTCAGGATTCCCCAGCTGAGTCCTGCATCCAGCCACCTGCCTCACAGACACATATGGCACGTGGGGATCAGTGGGGCCAGGGCAAGCGTCGGTCACTCGGCAACATCTGCCCACTGATCAAAAGTGGCATTAATGAAATGCTAAGAGCAGTTTAGTTCACTCCTTCATGCTGAAAGACAGCTGTAGTGGCACATTAAGATTACAAATGGTAAAAGGATGAAGTTGTTCAGAACACACTTTTCGACCCAAGTCATCTACTGCAAGCACCTTGCCAAATACAATCATAGTTGTGTTTGAAATCAAGCACAACATGAAACGTAAAACAGTGGTATAAGAGTCAAGGATAGAAGGCCCAACTACAAATAGAAGAAATAATAAAGAATTCAACATTACAATTTGTTGTTGCATCACAGGCTTCAGCACTTGTTTCTGGATTTGCCTGGGTTTAAAGTGTTTTTAGCTTGGAGTTCATATCAACAAATTACCATAATGCAAAAGAAACATATGTCCAAAACTAGTTTGAATTTCAGAGTCACTAGTTGCTTTCTTTACACTCTATCTGCTGATACTGTAGATACCAGAAAAGCACTAAAAATGTAGTTCAGAGAGAGGAAGTTTCTCATCATCACATTTTCTCTAGGGCACTAGGATGTCTTTCTCTGTTTTTATTCCAAGTCCAGATTTCAAGTTTCAGAGAACAGGGACTATACCAGGCACAGAGACATGACATTCCCAAAACCAAACAAGGCCAATAGACCATAAACATAGCATCTTGGCTTCAAATGCTAATTATTTCTCTGCAGAACTAAAGCTAAGGTCTAGTGGGAAGTTCTTTTACTAATTTAGCTCTTCACAACAGAAACAATGAGGTGGCTCATGGACAAACAGTTTACATTTATTTTACTTAAGTATTCTAGCAAAAACCATGATGACAGGAAAGAAAACCCAAATCAGAGCCTCTTTTTAGCCGAAGAATAAAAGAGTAAAAAACTTGGGGGAAGAAGGGAAGGGAAGAGCAGATTTGGTGACTGTCAATCTCAGCCTTTAGCTTGTTTAACTTTTACATACAAATAGATCAGAGGTTTTATTCTGTGATGGGAATGAGACATAATATGAATCCCATTATCTATTCCACCATGTGGAGCACCTATCAATTAAGGCTGTTTCTGCACCAGGAGAATGCAAACACCCAGTGTAACACAACCTTCCTGGTACCCAAGCTTTCTGTGAAGACTTTTTACCAAGATTTTCTCACCTAAAACTACCATCTGAAAGATGGAAAGCTGCACTTTGTGCAAGTGGAAAAGCAGCATGAAAACCAAGCTGAAGATAATTCTGGTCTGTTTCCCTCTGTTTTCAGCAATTAACCTATTTGAATTTAAAACAGAAAAATAAGAGTTTAATGTGACAAAAGCTGCAATATTGTCCGTTGCCTCCAATCTCTCAGGAATTTTTGTGTTGGCTTGGTTGTTCACATGAAACATTAATTTTAATGCGGCTCAGTCCCAGGGCAATACCGAGAGAGAGAGAGAGAGAGAGAGAGATGTAAATCCTTCTACACTGACCTGGTCATAGGGATGAATTGCAGACACTAACCACCTCACAAGCAACTTTCACCTAAGGCTTTGAGTAGATCATATACTGCACAATGAGGCGAAAGATGGAGAAGGAAAGTCTAAAACATAATTTTCAATAAATGTGGCTTTGATAAACTCAAGGACTGATTTATAGGATTCTTCTCAAGCTCCAAATAGCTAAATCTGTATCTCCAAGAAGCAAACAATACAATCAGTGGAAAACCTTGCATTAAATAATGACTCAGCATATCCACTGAGCTTCAAACTCTGAATGAAAAATTTATAACATGTTTAAAATTTTGAAGGGTGGTTACATTAAGTCAAAGAGAAAGAAAATGAAAAAGAGATGTAGTAAGCTAGTGGTAAGCTAGCTAACTCAAACCCAACATCAGAAATTAAAAAATAAGTATCTTGCAATGTAAAGCAAGAAAAAAGGGCAGTTTTCTTAGTATAAGGGCAATTCAGCAAAAAAAAAATTAAACGAACCCACTGTAAATTCTCTGTAAATTTAGCCATCTAACATGACATGATCTTCAAGTAAAAAGCTGATGTTGAATTCAGACAGATAAATCACATGCTTAGTACCAATAAAATCGATTATAAAATATGTACCTTTGGCATTATATGAGTAAATTTGAGTCTGATTACTAACATTTATGATTAAAAATACATAATGTAATGACACTATTAATATTCATAAAAGTACATTACACAAATGCACATACAGATCATCTGTGCAGACTGAAATGTACATTCCATCCCACAAAGACAACGGAAGCAAAGAAGCAATTACGTAAAAATAGAATATAGAATGAAACAGCTATCAGAAAAAGCTAAAATTGCAGTTACACAGGAGGCTTAGGTGCTTCATGAATAAAGAAGTAAGAAAACCTCCATAACCGAGAAATCAGGCTATGAAGAAAAAGGAGGAGTATCAACTAATTATACACTAATATGCAGATAATTGTACAGAGACATGACATGTCTGAATGTAAATTCTACTTATGAAAAATAAATGAGTTTTAGTCATGCTAGAAAGTGCAAAGTGGAGCTCCAACTCACAGATCAACACTATGAACATGGCATCTTCCTGCTGGCTCAGTATCTTGTGTAGAGGGATGACAAAAGAATTCATTCCTTTCCTGCCACGTGGATAGGCAGAAGGATAACGAAACAACCACCAGTTCTGAGCACACTGCTTTCTGCATTGTCAGGAACAGGATGATAGTTTTGTCTCCTTGACATACTTCCATAGCCAGCACTCCAAACACAGAAGCGGCAGATCAAACTCCCCTGGCATTAAAAGATGAAATAAATCTCTGCACAGAGACTATTATTCCCCACACATATACTGAGGAATGCAAGCAGAGTCAAATTCTGATCCAGCTGGCAAACTGTCTTTGCTAGTTACAGTTTTGTAGACATCCATTCTGAACTGTATTGCACAGCATCCCTACAGGTATACCCAAGACAAGATCATGCAAATATACAAGTCTGGCCACATTCTGCAAGTTAAGGCTCTGGTACAAGCCAGTGTTATTAGAAATGATCTTTGTTGACATGTTTTTTGACAAACTCTACAGCATTTGTCTGTCTGCAGCAACATTACAAAATCAGAGAAAGAAATGCAAAATTTAATTTAATTGCTTAAGTAATGAAGCTTTGATATTTAATTGATTTGCTTGAAACTGTAAATTGCTTGAGACAAAACATTATTTTAACCTGACAGTCCCATGGAGACCAATATTGCATACTACACTGCAAGCTTATGCTAAGCTGTTTATTAACAGAAATACTACTAACAGCATGCAGAAAAGATAACTCAGACTCAGAGCTGGCTCTGAACTTCTCCTTGCCATGGGTATAGGACAAAGCTTAATCTTCATATCTGTAAAGGTACTACCCTGTCCAGTTTGAAGCCCAGATGACAGAAGTAAAGACTAACAGTCTTCAGTGCCACTCCACAGCTCTCCAAGCCAGGATTTTCCTGTAACTTATTTCCCACATTCTTCTTGGACTCAGGTATTCACTAGTTTATGTAGATTTAAACAGCATTTAAGTCTTCAGCCACATAGCTGGCACCATTTCTCTAATGTCCTGCTCACCTAAATCAAACAACCCTAGATACTGCATTGCAGAAGAATATTAGAGAATCACAGAACATATTGCTCCAGTGTGATCTGTAAGCTTTGATACAGCACAGAAGATGGTGCTGGGATATGCTTTAAAAATAACTCAGGAGATAAAAACTCCTTGATGGAAGGGATGAAGTCCCTGTAAAGGGATGTCAAGCTAGAGAGCATTTGGTCTGTAATTCAAAGGGACAGAAGTGGGCAAGGAGAAAAGAGCAGAAAGAAACTAGGGGATCTACAGTCAGGAAATTGTGAATGGATGTGCAGGACCAGATTCCTTGCCTTCTATACATCCAGTCCACCTTCTGGAAAAGTTCATCCAGGGCTGAGTTCTGCCACCAACTAGAACAGACTCAAACAGAGAGCACATGCAGTTGCAATTAGGTGAAGAATACTGCTCCCCAGGAACACTGAAGCTTACTGAAAAATGCTAAGAAATAAGTTCTAGGGCAGCTCATATGAGAAGGGCTTAGCTCTTGAACTGACAACAAAACTAAGCACAACCAATGAAGTCCTAAAAACAGGCATGGATGATACTAAACTTTGTGGCATGGATGTTCACAGGTAGGTTTTAATGAGTCTCAGGACTACAATAAAACTTGATTAAATGTATTCACACTATAATTCATAAATGTACTGCATTAGGTTTATATGAAGACGGTCTGTGCACCTCTTTAATCACTAAAGTTTTGGTCAGTAGCCCCAAAGTCACATTTGACTACTAAAACCCTTAGAACACATACAAGCACCAACTTGCAGTCCCACTTTTCAGGGCAGGTTTCATCAGCCAGAAACACTTCCAGCATGGACCATGCTAAAAGCTGGGGAAAAAATCCGATGTTTAGGCTTTACTGCAGATTATTTACTGCAGATTAAAGAATGATATCTATGCCATCAAAGCCCCAAAACTGTAGCAGCTCTTCCCAAGCACAGAGGTCATGGTCACATTGAGTTTAACTACTACTGTCAACCTCTGCCTAGACTAGTTGACTAGCTGTTATTTACATCCAGCGTAAATTCAGAACACATGCAATAAAGTTGATAGATGTGTAGATGATGGATCCATTTTATACAGACTGCAGCTGAGATCAGAATCAAACCAGGCAGTATCAAGTATTTTTCTACTTAAAAAGCTACATCCTTTGCAAGAGAGAAGCCATGACAACATTTTTATCACTTACTGGGTGGGTGGTATCTCAGGCAGTATGAAACAGGAAAAAGAAAACATGGTTTGAGTAATTCAGAATTCCCCAAAGTAAGAGCAGTTTCATTGCTGCTAAAGAATGTATCTCAGGCTTAATGCTTCCTTCTACATTAAAAAAAAACCCACAAAAAACAACCAAATTTAAAAAAAATATTTATATCAGAAAACAATGACATGGCTTAAACTGTGTAGAACATCCATTCCTCCATCACAAAAAAGAACAACAAAATAAGAACATGTAGCATTTTGACATCAACAAAGCTGCCTACAGAGACGCCCACTCTTTTTTTCTCTGCAGCATATTCTTTTAACTCGCTCATCTCCTTCTGCATCTCCCTCAGAATTCTTGACTTACCCACTCTCCATACAGCTCCTTTAGACTTGTTTTCACATTAAAATTGACCATGGAAAGAGTCATTCCTTACAGACAGTTCCGAATACAACATCCATTGTCATTTTTCTCTCCCCCAATATATTTATATACCAATAAAAACAATTTCCTGGAGGAACAGAGGGTTATTCCAGAGTATCTGAAATCTGAAATAACTAGAGCAGGAGCGTTATTCCACAGATCTAAGCTTCATGCTGTGATAGAGTCACACATTTGGTCCCACCTCCCAGTAAGGAGCTGGCAATTACTGCATTCCAGTGCAGGAACATGGATTTTTTTCCAGCTCCCTTACTCCACATGCCAGTTACAGCTGATTGTGGCAGCAATGCATTTTTGCATCAGATACACAAAACTAGATATACTAGATACAAAAGAGCAACTGTGTGGTGTATTTGGGGGGGGTTAACACAGATGAGAATTATCTTTCTTGACAATCATGATACTTAAGGCTCTGCTTTACTGACATCAGACAGTATTTTAGATGTACAGGTTTAAATCTGTAAGAAATGCACAGTATTTATTACCTCCAGTGATATGGGGACACATCCCTCTAAAGGTTTTAGATATTCCTCTGCTTTGTATGAGGAAACAGCAGATGATTAGAATCCTGCGTAGCTTTTGTGCTGTTTGAAGGATTAGCCTCTCTCAATTCCTGGACAATATATACATTAAGTACTTTAAGTACCCTGATTAGAGCTTAAACACTGTTTAAATCAGACACATCTCCAACAAAAAAAAGCACAATCCATCATTACTATGCAATTATATTATAGTGCTAGTACGCAGGAAACTTCTGTTTCACCCAGTTTGTCAGATATACTGTCTCCACAGATTTATCTATATGTTAATCCTTGGAGGATTTTCTGAGTGCACATTTGTCAATGCACCCAAACTTCTCTGCATCTACTGGTTTTACTCTTCAAAACCACATCTTTTTCACCCAAGACCTAGATTCCTAATAGCTGGCTAAATAGACTAAATGTAGCTCAGATATATCTAACCATGGCTGTGGTCATGGTTCCCCACTGTGATGCAGAAATAAGCATCTACTTTCTAGACAAGTCATCTAGGAAAAGCTAAGGTGAAAAGATGGATAAAAAAAGTACAAGGGAAAAATAAACCAAACAAAATATTTCAGGTTTTCTTACAGAGTAGACAGTAGCAAAAAAATCTGCAGAAAATTGACATATGTATAGAGAGATTATTTGTTATTAAAATACAGGAAGGGTTGATGCAGTTAGCCAAATGCAAGAAAGCTTTGGTTTTCTACTGCAACAGTTTGCAACAGCCCTGACCTCCTGCGTGGTAGAATGTAGAATCTAAAATATCATGAGAAATTTTAACATATGAAGGCAAATAAAGTCACACAAAAAGAAAACAAAACAAACAAACCAACCAAACAAAACCCCACCACCAAACTAGAAAACATTATTAAGGGATACGAGATGTCAGGAACAAAAGAAATAGTCCAAAAATATTCACTTTTCAAGGCAGCTCATTGTAAATGAACACAAGTTGATGCCATTCAGCAGTGAAACTTGATTAAAAATACAAAAAGGCTCATCTAACCTTCCCAGTCAAGTATGTACATCTTGAGTTCTGGAGCAGGAGATTTATCTTCAAGATGTCAACCCTTCTTACAAATGCAGTTTGAAATTGGCCAACAAATGCAAAAATTAGTCATAGGGGACCGAGAGACAGCAGAATCATTTAAGCCTCATTTCCGTAGGAAGCCAGGCTACAGCAAATGTAATTAAAGTTTTTTTAGCAAGAGTTTGCCATTTTCCTAAAAGACTCAGAATTACCAGAGCAGACGTGAAGTGTTGGGGCACAGCATCCCATCCTCCCTCCCCATCCTACGTGGTAGCAGTCAAAGCCTCACACAAAAGCTAATAGGATGATTATCTTGAGAAGGATTATGCTGCACAGAAGCTGAAGTCTGCCTTTGTGAGAATTAAGTCCATCATCCTGGACTGGTCAGCTGAATTATTTTCTTTTGCCATAGTGCAGAAAGACCAGAATGAAAACCTTTCTTAAAATGAGTGAATCTCAAAGAATACAGATATAAGAAGTTGGGATAAAATGCACTTGCAGATCATTCTTTTTGGTTTAAGAAACAGGGAAAAGTACACAAAAGGCAAAACGACTGAATTCTTCTTTAAGAAATAAAGGTCTGCTGTGCTAAATTAGCAAAGTAGAATTCTAATACAGCCTATACCTAACAAGCTTAGAAACGAATGATTGAGACACGATCTGTTCTACAGGAAATGCCAAGATGTGACTCAAAGCAGAGCAGCATAAGGTAAAAACATTGTGAAAGTGGCACTTTACACCTTAACAGGGTAAAAAGTCTGTTTATAAATGAGAGATGAAACCCTAAGAACAATTTAGAGAAGGAACACATCCCAACACACTCTGTTCCAATGGGAACAACAGAACATTTAGATCCAGATTGTGCAGAAAGAACTACATGAAGGAGTTACTGCAAAATCACAGAAGTACTTGCAGCTTAGGGACTCAAACGGAACAAGAATCACTGTCTTGCAAAGTAAAACCTCCACCCTAGAAACATGCCCTTATTAGACTCAGGATACACATACAGCACATCACCACAAGTATTTATAAACATGGCTAACAAGCTTGTTCAGAGAATTAGTAGTTCACAAGAAAACAAGGCCTGTACCTTTGGGTGGCATTTCAAGCGCAAGCTAGGAAGAAGAAATGCAAAATATTGGACACATTTTGCATGAACAGAAGCATTGCAGTGCAGTAAATAAACAGCTACCAGATGCTAGATACTGTTCTGGATAGAAAATAGAAAAAGGTGAAATCTCAGCCTCATTGACTTTTTGGAAAGTCTTGTTATAACAGGTCTGCTTCTGATAGATAAGACATTCCTTGTTCTGACCACTGAAGAAGACAAGGTAATTTTGGAAGAACCCGTGGGATATTGCTCTGCAGTGGCTCACCCATTCTCACCATATAAATAATAATGCTAACAATAATAGTACCTCAGCTTCAATTACACCAACATACCTCTTGGCTCACTTCAGCTTAAAATAAAAAGATAATGGTAGAATTACACTTGAGTGCATTATATTCATGGGGGAAATAAAACAATCACCTCCTCACCTGCACAGTGATGCCAAAGCACTCAGATATGCAGACAGTGCCCATAACAAAGGGTGACAGTCATGTAGACCTTAGCCAAAGAGATGCTGTCTACTGAGGCTACACCCAGGAAGACATGCATTCCATCTGCAGCACGTGCTGAGCATCAGGGCTAAACCAAAAGTGAAACTGAAATACAGTCCTGCGACTCTAATGACACTTCCGTACTGACTGGAAAGGTAACAGCTTCACATAAGAGCATTCAACACTAAGGTCTTGTCAAAGACAACTGAGATGGGAGACAACTGTCAGTTATCCATGAGGACAACAGTTAAGTCAAAGTGGCATAAAGAAATAGGAAAAACATGCTTTCTGAAACAGCTCCCATTTTCCTTAATGTTGAGGCAGGGTGGTAGAAAACAGGAAACATGGTTTTAAGGAGGACTAGAAGTAAGAAGAAAACCGAGTAGAAAACCTCAGAGTTATGAGAGACATCTTGATCCTCCTACAGTTGTGGCTACATTCAGCATTTAGCAGGGAACAAGTAAGCAACACACATTGAGCTGATAATATAAATAGCTCTTCTCTTAGTTTTCCACTGATTACAGAATGCCAACTCACAGACTAAATATATAGGCTTTTAAAAACATCTACAGGAAACAAATCAACTAATATTTACATCAAAGTTCTCTCAGCATCAGAGCAAAACAAAGATGCCCTTCAGCCATCTTCAACTAAAAACAAAGCAAAGCCAACACAATGCAAACCAATGTTGACTGCTCTTTTGGAGGATGACATAACCAATATAAAAAAGTCTATTAGCTATTTCTAAACATTTTGCCATTTAAGTGATTTTTGCTTCACTTTCAGATTTTCACCTCCAGAAACTGAATTACAGAATCATCGAATTTAGGGGTTGGAATGGAGATCATCTAGTTAGAGATCATCTAGTCCCAACCCCCTGCCCTGGGCAGGGACACCTCCCACCAGAGCAGGTTGCTCAAGGCTCATCCAACCTGGCTGTGAACACTGCCAGGGTTGGGGCAGGCACAGCCTCCCTGGGCAACCCGTGCCAGTGTCTCACCACCCTCATAGGAAAAAACTTTTTTCTAATATCCAACCTAAACTTCCCCTCCTTCAATTTGAACCCATTGCCCCTTGTTCTACCATTTCAGTCCCTAACAAAGAGTCCCTCTCCAGCTCCCTTGTAGGTCCCCTTCAGGTACTGAAAAGTTGCTATGAGGTTTAACTGTATCAGGTTATCGACCATGTTAATGGAACAGCACCAAAACAACTCCATGTGTATGAATGTTTTTATATAATATGTATTAGGCACCCCCTCTCAAAAGCAAGCATATAAAGATAATTATAAATTGCCACTCTATCTTTGTCTTCCTTGACACATAATTTCCCACTGTGAACAAGATACATAGTGACAAGTTTCTGTGCCTAACAAAACAACAAATATAAAGTAACAATCTTCACACTGTATTCCTCACTACATCAAGCACCTTATCTCCTCCTGTCTAGGTTAACAGCTGCAGGTGGGAGCTTCCCAAATAAATTAGGCTCTTCATTCGCATTATGCCTGTGTTTGAGAGCCTATATGGTAAAGAATGTGTCAAATCCAAAGGTAGCTGTGAATTAAATGCCAGATCTATGAGCCTAACATTGGGTTGAGAAAAAAAAAGGGAAAGACTTCACCTACCACAGCACATAGCTGAAGTTTCTCTTCAGCTACCATTTTTATTAGAAGAACAAAGACACAGAATATTGCAAGTAAGGAAGTAACCAATCAAGTTCTCACAATCCCTAAGAAAGGCCTATGAAAGCATTCCCTGTGCTAAAATGAAAAATGTCTATGATTTATAATAATGTGCAAAGGATGGAAATATCACTGAAAAAGAATGAATTAAAAATTAATTTACTACTATTGTGGCTCCATTTTGTCCCACTGGCATTGAACCTATCCCATTTTTACTGAACTACCATAGATACTTCCCTTAATACTGAAGTTAGGCCTGATAAAGTTTCATATTGAAAAAAAACTCTCTGCAGATTTTCACTTATTACTTACAGAAGCTACAAAATTTGCATACAGGAGGAACACTTCCCAAAATGGAAATCCCCACTTTTTTCGATCAGGAACTCATGGAATTTTATTGCAACATGTGAATAAACTATGAAACAATGACCACAAAACTGATTTTCCTTAATAATGCTGAGTATCATTGTACCATAAATCAGTAACTGTTCTAAATATGGAACTTTTTTAATGAAAAATAAGAGATGGAATGCATTTGTGTATATCAGTACACGGAGCTGCAATTAAGGCTGAATATTGTCCTTTCAAAATGAAGCAAAACAGAGTTAATGAAAGTTTATGGGGGGAAGAAAGCTCTAGTATTACCGACAAGGCTATGAGGATTGGTTTGATGTTTCCTTTGCTTGATGCTAAAGCAACTTTGGTCCAAAATTAATAAATTAATAGTTCAACTGAGATGCAGTAATCAGTGGTACCAGTCCATATATCCTTTTAGAGTGAGGCAACATGCTTCTGTACGAAGGGACAATCCAACCTCACATTCTTCGGTATTTTCTGTTCTAACTTGTATTGATTCCAGCTCCATCTGGCCTTACTCTGTCCAGAAATACAGCCCAGGCCCATCTCCTTCCTCCATATACTTGCTACTCTTACATCTCCTATTTCCTATCACAACCTAACCAAAATGTTCCACAGGGGAAATATATATATACACGAAAATAATGATAAACATTTACAAACTAGCAAATAGTATTTCAAAGCAGAAACTGACAGCAGAGCTAAGATAAACTGTAACAAAGATGGGTCTGGAAACACAAATGTACTAACTAAGAGAAACAAAAAGTCAGCTTGAATGACATGGACCTCTATGAGAAAAACCACGAGGAACCTCTATTCTATCACTGCATACTGAGACTAGCATTTTACCAGAATACATTTCTTCCAGTTCAAGCCTCATTTATACCACAGGTTCAAACCAGGGCCTCTTCTGAGGATATTTCCAACTCTCACATTGCCATAACAATCTAAGACACTAAAGGAATATATGTTTAAGTGGAGAGTGAACATTGCTCAGAGCATTTCCAAAAAGCAAATGGAAATAAAAAGCCTTTATCTGCACGCAGGAGAACTTAGATATGTTAGGCAAATCTCTACACCAATGGCCTCTTAGAGTACTCATATCTCAGCCTGTAGTGCCTCAGTGGAGGAATCCTAGGTGTGGCCTCCTTAAATTCATTGAGCACCTCTCCAGTGGCCTCTCCATCCACAAGAATCTCCTCTTCTAGAAGAGCCAATATTTTCAGCCCTTCTGTTTAAAATTCCGACTTATCTATTCACTTAACAACTCAATACCTGCACCCACCCAGAAACAAAAAAAAAAAAACCCCAAACAACCTCACACTACCTCAAGTATAAGAAACAAAGTCTTCCCAATGGACTGAGAAATACAAACAGAGCACAGATTGAACACAAATGTTCTAAGGTACACAAAGTATAACAGCTCCTATACTACAACTAATTTTAGCATTTTTAACAGTAAGGCATGTATATTTTTCAATGCAGAACAAAAGCACCATCTCAAAAGATAATTAAGCAGAATTTAAAAGTCTTTATAAAAACCTTCCTGCCTAAATGCACCATGAATTAGTGTGTCTTGCAGTCACAAAACATTTATTTTCAGAAGGCTTTGAAAAAACAACACAAAGTGTATTCACCAGCCCTAGCCATAA
This sequence comes from Acanthisitta chloris, assembly GCF_000695815.1. Taxonomy (NCBI): domain Eukaryota; kingdom Metazoa; phylum Chordata; class Aves; order Passeriformes; family Acanthisittidae; genus Acanthisitta; species Acanthisitta chloris. Next base: position 964 of record NW_008679803.1, on the reverse strand, counting down.
AAACCCTGAAACTGAAACTGGCATCTCATGGAGATGAAACACAGCAGACCCTAATAAGCATTACAGAATCCAATTCCTGAAAAAATACATATGCACATCAGGCTTACTGTCAGTGAGATCAGCCATATAAAAAGAGACATTACTAAGTATACTGAATGGGTCCCAAGCATAGGGAAGGATCTCAAGGAGCAAAAGGGACCTTGAAATGAAGTGGGATTCATTTGCTTCCCCCTTACAAAATTTGCTAGGATTTTGTTCTAATAGTCCTATGAATTTTTAAGTAAATAAATAATATAAATAAATACCTTCAGTTAAAATGAGCATAATTTCTTAGGATTGTTTGATTAGGCAGTGTAATACAACGAAGTCATCAGTCTGGCTAGTAAATATAGAATTGGTAATCTGTAAATACCTAACAAAATATTTCTTGCTTGTTTGTTAAACCTGTGCCCACTCCATCCTCTCTCTAATTTAGAGATCCTGCAAATCTGCAGGGACTCTCAGGCCTAGCAGCTGCTTTATGGGCTGAACAAGAGAACTTTTCTCAAAATCTCACCCATTCACTAGGTCAAACCAGGCTTGATGGGGAACCAAGAGAGAAAAATTACAGTACGTGCAGAGACTGCTCTCATCCACCCCCCAGTGATCTGTTCTGTCGTGTTGCCATAGAAAACGGAAAGGAAGCCTCCAATTAGAGAAGAGGTCACATTTAAGTAGAGATATTATGTAAATATCAGGCAGCCAGCACCCTGCAAAAAAAAAAAAATTAAATAGAAAGGCCTCATCCTGCCAGCCTTCCAAGGACAGGCCTCGGGTTTGCACCCAAAGAACATCTGCCAGCGGGGCTGGGCTCGCAGGAGCAGGTATAACCCCCGGAACCTGCCGCGGGGAGCCCTCCGGTACCCAGACCCCGCCGGGAGAGCGGCGGAGCCCGGCGGGAGCAGGGATGCTCCGCACCTGCATC
>NW_008679802.1:1140-1469 GCF_000695815.1 Acanthisitta chloris | reverse complement strand
ACCCCAAACTGCGCCGGAAAGAGAGGGGCAAAGCACCGCGGGGACCCCCAGACCCCGTGAGATGTGCCTGGGGCACCCGACACCCCCCGCCGTGTGTTCCCCATCTGTGGCCTCTGACACGAGTTGCTCTGGCCTCAGCCCAGCCGAGGGCTGCAGAGGGCAAACCCCTTTGGGTGGCTGGAGAGGCGTGGGGTGCACCCTCAGTGGGTGCTTTGCTGAAAAAAAACCCCAAACCTGCTGCCCCCATCGCTGGTGTCTGGGGGATCCTGACTGCAGGACAGCTGTGGGGGTCTCGGTGCTCTGTGGCTGGCAGGGGGGGGGGTGGGGCA
>NW_008679802.1:655-868 GCF_000695815.1 Acanthisitta chloris | reverse complement strand
GGGGCAGGACACAGAGACCCTTGCATCACCCTCGGGTTCAGGACCCTTGCACTGGGGTCGAGACATGGAGACCTTGGGGTCAGGCTGTGGGGACCCCTGCGTGGCACTTGGGGTCACAGGGGGACCCTTGTGCTGCAGCTGGGATAGGGACACCCTTGCATGGGGGCTGGGACGTGGCGACCCTTGCATGATGCTCAGGGTGGGGACATGGGG
>NW_008679802.1:263-620 GCF_000695815.1 Acanthisitta chloris | reverse complement strand
TGGAGTTGGAACTTGGGAGCCCCTTTATTTGGGCCAGTATGGAAGGACCCTTGAGTCAGGGACAGCCCTGTGGGACATCTGCAGTGGCATCAGGACATGGGGACTTCTGTGCACCACCACCCCAGAGCTCAGCGGGCTGGAAATGGGGGACAGTGGGGGCAGGTTGTGTCTGTCCCCTCCCTCCTTGCAGGGACGGTGACCAGGGGCCAGATCCAGGCTCCCACTGCTTGCTTCTGCACCACTGCCCTGGAGGGCTCTGGATAATTCAGATGTGGCACCGGCGCCGCTTAACCCCATCCTGATCCAGCCTTCGCCTCTCGAAACCCCACTGCCATGAAGAAGAAGCCATGCAACGGG
>NW_008679802.1:0-212 GCF_000695815.1 Acanthisitta chloris | reverse complement strand
AGGTGAGTTACCCGTGGGGGAGGGGGGGTATTGACACCCTGAGATGAGGTTTGGGTGTAAGTGCATCCCTCTGACCCCCCAAAAACATCATCTCGATGTGGGCCAGTTTCCTGGGGGGCAGAAAATGTAGCATCATGAGGGGGTTCTTGCTGACATGGGTGGGTTTTTGCCCCCCCCCCAGATTGTGGGCTCCTTCGGGTCGGAGGACCTGG
>NW_008679801.1:2291-2945 GCF_000695815.1 Acanthisitta chloris | reverse complement strand
CCATCCTTTCTCCCAGGAGGGTTCCAGCCTGGGCAGGCTCAAGGAAGGCCCCCAGGGGGTGTGGGTCTGGAGTGACAGGGTTGGGGGCAGCATGGTGATCTGTCTGGTGCTGCCTGGTGTCCCACAGGGACAGTGACTAGCACTGACCTAGTGGTCACCGTGGCTGCTCTGGTCTGCCCCTCATCATCTTAGAGCAGCACACATTGCACAGGGGGTTGGTTCCTGGCATGGTGCAGGTGGCCAAAAGCCCTGGAATTGGGAGCACATGGCCCTCCTCCCACTCGTGCCCTCCCCATGGCCCAGGTGCAGGAGTGGAACATGGAAGCCCCACACCTGATGCCGCTGCAGCCGCCGCTGCTGCCAGAGCGAGCGCACGTGCGGGAGGCACAGCTCCACTCCGCAGAAGCCTCACTCTGGACCGTGGTGGCCACAGTGCAGGCCATGGAGAGGAAGATTGACCTCCTGGCCACACGCCTGCTCAGCCTGGAGGGTCGCTCAGGCACGGCTGAGAAGAAGCTACTGGACTGCGAGAAAACAGCCATGGAATTTGGGAACCAGCTGGAAAGCAAGTGGGCTGTGCTGGGCACCCTCATCCAGGAGTACGGGCTGCTCCAGCGGCGCCTGGAGAACGTGGAGAATCTCCTGAAGAACAGG
>NW_008679801.1:0-2279 GCF_000695815.1 Acanthisitta chloris | reverse complement strand
GCTGCCCCCCGGCCCCCGGGGGGAAGTTCCCAAGGTAATGGCTCCCGGGGGGCTGTGGGACAGTGGGGGTACCCTCGGATTCCCTGGGGAGCTGGCACTGCTGATCCATGGGAGCTTGTACCCGCAGGTGCCAGTGACGTTTGTTGACATCGCCGTCTACTTCTCAGCGGAGGAGTGGAAGAATCTGGAGGAGTGGCAGAAGGAGCTGTACAACAACCTGGTGAAGGAGAACTACGAGGCTTTGCTCTCCCTGGGTAAACATCCCATTTCCCCCTTTCCTACTAGGCTGGGGTGATGGCTGTGTCTCCCTGGAGGGTTCCCAATGTGGGTGCCCTGGTTCCTGCCAGCGGTTGGTGGTGGCACTTGCTATGTCCCTGGAGCCACCCATTAGAGAAGGAACACTCCGTGGCTTGTGCTGTGTGCATGGGGACAGGGTGACATGCTGTGCCATGCCACACCTGTGTTGCCACATGGGCCAGTCCGTGGCATGCCACATCTGTGTTGCCACATGGGCCAGTCCGTGCCATCTGGCCCTGGAGTGTGGAGAGGGTTATCACCCAAGACTGAGGGCTTGAGCATCTGTGCTATATGGACCTCCAACATGGAGGTGCCTGTTGGATTTAGGTGGGTTCTCTGCCAGATGAGATGCCAGGGCCTGGCAGCCTGGGGTGTCCCCTGTGTGTTGCCCATGCCCAGGTGGCAGGGACGGTGTGAGGGGCACAGCCCTGGTGCCAGCTGCCCTGTCTCCCCTGCAGATGGTGCCCTCTCCAGAAGTGAGGCACAGACCCGCAGCGAGCGTGGGGAGGGACCCTGTGTCCCCGAGCAGAGGGAGCTGGAGCAGAGGGAGCTGCCACCAGATGCCTGCGCAGGTGAGGCACCACACGAGGATCCCATCCCTGCTGCCTCCACCTCATGATCTCCCACCCTGTTCACCCCAGGGATGTCCCTCCTCCTTCCCTGGTGGTCCCATCCCCCCTGGGCCCAGTTTTCAAGCTGTGATCAGGGACCACCACAAGTGACCCTGGAATATCCCCCATGACTGATGTACTGGGGGTCTTGGGCATCCATTGCTGGGAGAGCCATGTGTCTCCCCTGGCCACCACATTGTGTCAGAGCTCATAAGCTGTGTCACTGTCACCCAGCCCCATCGGCTGTGCTGTTGTCACCCATCCCCAATGGGCTGTACCAGAGTCATCTGTTCTCAGGAGCTGTGCCATGGTCACCTGACCCTGAAGACTGTCTCAGGGTCATCCACCCCATGAGCCATCTCAGGGTCAATGGTCCCCAGAGGCTTTCCTGAAGTCACCTGTCCCCAAGGACTGTCCCACAGTCACCTATCCCTATGGGCTGTTCCAAAGGCACCTGTCCCCAGTGGCTGTCCCACAGTCACCCATCCCCAAGGACCATCCAAAAGTCACCCATGCCCATGGGCTGTCCCACAGTCACCTGTCCCCACAGTTCCCCTGGGGGTCTTTGATGCCCCATAACTGCTGTGGGACAGGAATGTCCAGGGGTCCAGGGGTCCCACATCACAAGGCCTAGTGGCCATGAGTCACATCAGGTGGCCACATCCTGGTCCTGACCAAATCTCTCCTTGTGAGCAGAGTCACTGATCTCCACCTCTGACATCCTGTCCCGGATCAAGCAGGAGGTGGCTTTTGTTGGGGAGCAGCAGTTCACGGAGGAGCGGGGGATGCCAGCGGACCCCTGTGCAGGTGAGCCTGGGGCTGAGCCATGCACCCACCACTGCCCAGCAACTGCCTGTCGGAGTCATTCCCTCCCCAGCCTCCTGGAGCAGGATGTGGCCCGATGCAGCTGAGCCCTGTCCCCATCCCTGTCCCTCCCTGCAGGCGCAGATGCCCTGATCACGGCACACGACTTCTTGTCATGGATCAAGCAGGAGGAAGAGCCCTGCGTCCGTGAGCCATGGGAACTGCCAGAGAGGGAGATGCTGCCGGGTCCTGGTCCTGGTGAGTGATCCCCTCCGTGGGGCTGTGACGGAGCTGGGGTGGGCGAGCACCCACCTAGACTGGGCTGTGACTTGGGGATGTCCCTGGTAGGCACTGACCAGACTTTCTGGGCCCTGCAGCTGGCGAGGGGCTGCTGGTGAAGACAGAGGAGCGGTGCCCCCACACTGAGCCCCCTGAGGAGGTGTGTGTTCCAGGTGGCTCCGGGCAGCTGCTCTTCCCCGGCACGGGCTTCGGGACCTCCGAGGGACAGGCAGCGGTGAGCGCAGCAGTGGCTCTGCCGGCACAGCACAGACTGGGCAAAGCTCCAGG
>NW_008679800.1:0-3596 GCF_000695815.1 Acanthisitta chloris | reverse complement strand
CCAGAAAACAACCTGGAGTCAGCTCTGCCCCAAACCTTCCCAAAAACCAGCCTGGAGCCAGTTTTGTCCCAAACTCCAGCCTCAATCCCTCCGAGGGATCATCACCCCATCAGCAGAACAGGATTTCTGTGAGTTAGTTAAACCCAGTGCTCCAGTGCCAATTCCCAGTGCCATCCCAGGGATGTTTCAGCAGCAATTCCAGATTTTAGATAGGTAAAATAGATGTCAAAGGTCTATAAATCTTTTGGTTTAAATCATCCAACAGAGACAAAGCAAAAAGAAATGCAGAGCTGAGCTCCAGCCCAATGCCAAGCACAGGGAGCAGCACTCACACCATCACCCACCACCATGGCATGGCTGGACAGAGTCTCCAGCCAGGGCAGAGCTGATTTAGAGCCATCAGTTCCCAATTAAAACTCCCTTGGATCACACAGGAGGAAGAATCCACACTGGGCCCACGTTGGGTGCCCTAAGAAGGCTGTGGACAAAGATCCATGAAGAAAACCAAGCACCTTTGGGTCCAAAATGCTGTACCCGACAGAGGAACAGCTCCTTAATCACTCCTAAACTCCTCTTGGCTTAAACCAGTGAGGAAATCCAGACAACAAACTGGGCACTGTGGAGCTGAGCCTACCCCAGCCCCAGCCCAACCTTCTGCCCCACAACCAGAGTCTGACCTAACTCCCATTTCAGAGCCTCTTTAACTCCCATTTCCACACTGAATCCCACCAGAAACCTCCCAAATGTCCTGATTGCCACCCAAAACTCCCCAGAGGTGAAGCCACAGCAGCAGCTCCTGCTGCTCTGAAGCTCTGACTGACTCAGCTCCCACACAGGATGAGCCTTGACTTGGGAGGAAGATGCCCAAGCCAACAGCAACAGGTTAAATATCAACACTCCTGATTTTCCTGAAAGGACCAAATTCTGTGTCCCAGGAGCTGGTTCAACTGGGCTCAGGGGGGTCACACCTCACATCCAGCAGATCCTCAGGTTTTGCCTCTGCCAGGGCAGAGCACGAGGTACCATCCCAACCCCAACACATCCTCCTTTTCCAGGAGTTCCCTGGAAACTCCTTGATGTCCTCATAGCAGCTTTAGAATCAGAACATTTAAAAGGTGGGAAAGAACCTGAACTGGTTGTTGACACCACCACTGAACTCTGACTGGGATGGAAATTTCTCATGAGGTCCTTAGGGCAGGGCATGAAGGGAAAAGCAGGGAAAAAAAAAATGGAAGTGAAAAGGAACCCAATAATAATCAGAGGTCAGGGCACAGCACCATCGTGGCTGCTGTCAGGAATTGTTTTGGCAGCTGAAAAACAGGAGGAAAAATCCTCATGCAGGAGAGAACCAGACCAGGATTCCAAGCTGGAGCTGAGGGACCTGCAGATGGGAACAGCTCAATGGATTTGATGAGCTTGGGAAAAAAGAGTGAGGGAAAAGAGCAGAGAGGAGCAGGACAGCAGTTGTGATGTGGGACACCACGTCCAGAGACAGCACATCCCGAGGAGAAATGGGGCTGGAATTTCTTTGGAGGGAGCAAGAGGGAAAGGAGGATGAAGGATGATCCCACAAAACCCTCACAGTGCTGTCCAGGGAAAAGGATTTCCAGGAGAGGTGAGTAGTGAGTGAGGCAGGAGGGACCAGACTCAGCACATCCCTCAGGCTCTCCCCTTCCTCTCCTTCATTCCCCAGAGTATGGACAAGAAAACAACTCAAACCTGGGCAAAAGATTCCTCTGCATTCTGCAGAAAAGCCTTGGCAGAAAACCCAACAATCTCCAACTTCCCAAGAGGTTCAGGACACACCAGATCCACACTCTGGGATGGGAATATTACATCCCCATTCCTGCCAAGCAAAGCTGCCTTGGAACTCCCACAACAACAACAGCCAAACCTTCCACGGCAGCAGAGATAACACTCTGTGCTGCAAACATCAACTTCCTCTCTCTGGGGCAGCTGCACTGATGGGCACTCACCAAACCCAAGTATTGGCACCCAAAAAAACCCCTTGAAACTAAGGATTTAGATGTCAGGAAGAGATTCCTCCCTGAGGCTGGTGAGACACTGGCACAGGTTGCCCAGAGAAACTTCCCATCCCTGGAATTTTTCCAGGCCAAGTTGGATGGGACTTGGAGCAACCTGGACTGGTGGGAGATGTCCCAGCCCAGGCCAAGGGTGGGATGAGATGATCTTTAAGGCCTCATCCAACCCAAACCATTCCAGGATTCCATGTGCTGGTTTAGATGGGATGTTAAGAGCTAAATCCTTCCCTGGGTGAGACCCTGGCCCAGGTTGCCCAGAGCAGCTGTGGCTGCTCCAGCCCTGGAAATGTTCCAGGCCAGGTTGGATGGGGTTGGTGGGAGGTGTTCCTGCCCAGGGCAGGGGAGGGATGGGATGAGCTTTAACCTCTTCCCACTTCAGCCTTTCTGAGATGCTGAACACGACCCTGAAGGGGGCACAGACACTCACCAGGTCCTGAGTGCTCACAGGACCAACGAGGAGCCCCTGGCACTGTGGGACACAATTCCTTGGCATGGTAAGGCACGATCCCCTGACACAGAGGGACAGGATCCCCTGGCACAGAGGGACAGGATCCTCTGCCATGATCCCCTGGCATGGTGGGGCACGATTCTCTGGCATGGTAGGGCACAATTCCCTGGCACAATGGGACAGGATCCCTTGGCACAGAGGGACAGGATCCCCTGGCACGATCCCTGGCACGATAGGACACTATTCCCTGGCACTGTGGGACAGGATCCCAATGCACAGAGCAACAGGATCCCCTGGCACGATCCCTGGCACGGTGGGACACTATTCCCTGGCACGGTGGGACAGGATCCCAATGCACGGAGGGACAGGATCCCTTGGCACAATCCTTTAGCACGGAGGGACACTATTCCCTGGCACTGTGGGAGAGGATCCCAGTGCACAGAGCAACAGGATCCCCTGGCACGATCCCTGGCACGGTGGGACACTATTCCCTGGCACGGTGGGACAGGATCTCCCTTGGCAGGGTAAGCCCCGATCCCCTGACACAGAGGGACAGGATCCCCTGGCACAGAGGGACAGGATCCTCTGCCATGATCCCCTGGCATGGTGGGGCACGATTCTCTGGCATGGTAGGGCACAATTCCCTGGCACAATGGGACAGGATCGCCTGGCACGGTGGGACAGGATCCCTTGGCACAGAGGGGCAGGATCCCCTGGCACGATCCCTGGCACGGTGGGACACTATTCCCTGGCACGGTGGGACAGGATCCCAATGCACGGAGGGACAGGATCCCTTGGCACAATCCTTTAGCACGGAGGGACACTATTCCCTGGCACTGTGGGACAGGATCCCAATGCACAGAGGGACAGGATCCCCTGGCACAGAGGGACAGGATCCTCTGCCATGATCCCCTGGCATGGTGGGGCACGACTCCCTGGCATGGTAGGGCACGATTCCCTGGCACAATGGGACAGGATCCCTTGGCACAGAGGGACAGGATCCCCTGGCACGATCCCTGGCACGATAGGACACTATTCCCTGGCACTGTGGGACAGGATCCCAATGCACAGAGCAACAGGATCCCCTGGCACGATCCCTCGCAAGG
>NW_008679799.1:20929-25244 GCF_000695815.1 Acanthisitta chloris | reverse complement strand
ACACACACACACACACAAACCCCTGTCATCTCCGCCTGCCTGCAGCAGCTGCTGCCCTGCAGATGCTGTTTGAGTTGATGTCACTGCATGCTGCTGGCCCCGGGCAGAGGCAGCAGGCTGGAGGTGTCCAGAGCTGACAGTTCTCATGACCGTAGCAGGTGTGGAGGTCTGTGGAGCTGCTTGTGTCTTGGGGAGGCTTTCATAGGCTCAGCATGTGTTTTTCCTCTGTGCTGTTGCTTGGTGGCTGTTGCTCTGCCTGGACCCAGAGGCACTCACAGCCTTTGAGAAGTGGGTGCAGGGTATGGAGAAGTGCAGTGGTTCGGTGCAGACCTATGTACATCCATTGCATCCCATCCTGTTTTGAGGAGCAAATACCAAGAGCTGAACTTGGGTTGTCCCAACAGGCTGGGAAAATCATGCTGCCAAATCCTTGCCCTCTGAACTCCTCTGAATTTGCCAGGACTGGGTTGATCTTTGTGGTGTCCAGCTGCCTCATCCATTGCAGGGCTTGAGAGCAGCTTGCAGCCTGGTCTGCAATCTCCTTGAGAGAGGAAGTTTGAGCTGTGCTTAATCATTGGCTTGCAGGCTTTTGAGGAGTGCCTCTGAGCCCTCAGCTCCAGGACTCCGTTTGTGCCTTTTCTTTTCCAGCATGTTGCATCTTATTCCATGCCCGGAGCTGGCAGGGATTGCTCCAGGTTAGAACTGCCCCAAGGCAGCTGATGGAGGTCTGCAGTCTGTCGGGGATGTCCAGGCTTCCTGCGCTGCCTCCCCTGCTCCATCCCAAGCAAGACACCATGGCAAACCTCTTCTCCTTTGGCACCTCTCTGCTTCGCCTGATGGCATAGGAGTGAGGAAAGGCATTTGTTCCCCCACTGTCAGATCACAGCAGGCAGAGGGGGCACTGACACCCTGGGGACTGGCTCAGGCATGAGTCAGTGCCTGTCTTCTGTCACTCTTGAGCTGACTTCTCTCAGGATCTGGTGTGGTGCTTGGCATTAGTAAGACACCCATTACCCGCACGAGTGGATCAGCACCTGATGGACCAGTTGCTTCCAGGTGTGCCAAGGCACCATCCCATTTCATTGTCCCCAACCCACACAATGTTCAGCTTTGCTAGGCTCCTCGATGCTGTGGTGAGTGTGAGGAAGTGGAGGATCATGCCTGGCTTGACCTGATGCACTCCTGCTGGGCTCTTTGGAGGTCGGCTCTCCCATAAGTAGAGTGCCTCTGCCCTGACAGGGCTGGTAGGAGTGCTGGGGCTGTAGTGTGAAAAAAGATGTGCCTCCAGCACAGAAGAGAGGAACAAACCTGCATAATAGGGGAGATGATGATGGGGAGTCACCTCTCCTTCTGGGTACCAGATAGAAACTGGGAAAAGGTTTCTGCATTGACTTGGAGCAGAGCCTTGATACAGCTTTTGAGACAGGATCAGCCTCCTCTAGCACTGGGATGACAAAAGAGAGACACTGGGGCCACAAAATGGAGTCACTGGTGAGGCTTGGGATGTGCTTGTCTTTCAGGCCACTGACATCTGGATTTTGCACATGTACATTTTGCATGGCTGCGTTCCTCCTAAAGCTCAGCGAGGCTCTGCTGATCTGAGGCTGAGCTCCAAATTAAATGACACCGAACAGTGCAGCTTTACATTTCAAAGGCTCCGAGGGAGCAGAAGGCTGCCTGTGAGTTTCTGGCACTATGGAGTAATTGGGGTGATTTTTTTGGTGGCTTGTACGCTGACCACCAGGTGCTCACTCCACAGACGGATGGTTTTACCTGCTCATCTTCCACTAATGTGAGAAATTATAACAATCCTGCAGGGATGAAGGAGGGTGACAGAGCCCAGTGCAGTGGGGAGAGCAAGTTAGTAACTACTCTGCATCCCTGACTCTGGCTGCTTTTTGCAGTGATAACTTGTGGATGGGCACATGTTTGCATCACAGGACTCCTGAAAACTTCTGCTTCTGTTCCCCCTTTCCACACGCCACCAACAAGATCACCTGGTATATTTAAGGCTGCTACAGTGTGTATTACCCTTATTTTTGCAACTCTGCAGGAATATCCTAAGGCAAAAATGATGCTTGAAGGTCAAGGATGAAACTCGCAGGCAGCTGGGAGAGTGGTTGGTCTGGGAGTCCCAGTCCCAGCACGGCACTGGGGGCTATTGCCTTCCAGATGAAACCCGAAGGGGTGTCCTGGCCCCATGGGGTTGAAGAGGATGTGCCATGACTGATCACAGAACTGCCCTGTCTGCAGCTGCCTGCTGGCTTCACGCATTTGCTAACGGGCTCTGTTCCCACCATGTGTGTTCCTAAGGCACCCTTAGGTTGGAGGGAGGGAAACCATGGCCTCGTTCCCACTGTGGACACCTGCATTTTCGCCCTGCCACTGGATGGCCGATTACTCTCATCTGCTCCTCTGGGTTTTATTTCTACTGGGAGCTTATGGCAGCTCTTTGACATGCAGGAAGGTAGGTATCTATCATCTGCTGTGGCCAGCTGCTCTGCTTTTCACGCTGTGCAGATTCACAGCTTGGGGTAACGCCCGCCCAGCGATAAAGTAACCAGACCGTGAGTTGGCAAAAGCTTCTCAAGAGGTCAGTGTCAGAGACAGACTTGCTTTGGTACTTCTCTTCGAGCTGTTCAGGAGATGAGCAAAGCGGAAGCAGCTGCTGTGATCAGGAGCTGCCTGATGCTGTGGGCTCACAGTGGAGAAGTACAGCCATCAGCTCCCCTCTGTGCTTGCGTCTTCCTCCTCCTCTCTCACATGCATCTCCAGGTGCCATGTTCACTTGTCCCTGCCTTGCTCAGGTCTTACCACCCCAAGAAGCCCTTGCCTCATCTCCCACCAGTTCCCCTGCAAAGCTGTGTCTCCTGATGGGAGCTATTTTGGGACCCATAGCATTGGCTCAGCCCTGGTTATATGCCCTGGGACACAAGACCAATGTCCAAATCCCTCCTCTCTTGTCCCCAGCAGCCTTCCTGGGACAGAGCCGTGGTGGTGCAGGACAGTGTGTGCTTCCTGCCTGTGACAAGCTGCAGGTGCTTGGGGAAGGGTGGGTGGGGTCAGAGGTGCAGATATGCTTCCCCAAAGTCCTCCAGGTACCTGGAGCTTAGGGGAGGACATCACAGCACTGGGAAGAAGAGGGATGTCCTTTAAGTCTCAGGGTACACCAATGAGGATCCAGGGCAGCTCTAGTGCTGTTGTTAATGTGCTGCCATTGATGACATTACACAGTGCCGTGTATGGTTTGGGGTACCCAGGAGAGCAGAGCAGTGGTGGAGATGGGGGTTGGCTCCCCAGCAGGGAAAGTTCTGGAAGGCTGAGTGACAGACCTCTGGAGAGTTCCTGACTCATGCAGCACCTCTGGGACCTGGAAAGCCACAGGCTTGTGGAACGGCAGTCAGGCTGGGCTCTGTCCTTGCCTAACTGCTTCGATTTCACCTCCTGATTGATCTGTGCAGTCAAACTCACAATCCTGTGCTGGCGGAGGAGCAGTTGCCAGACTGCAAAGGTCGCTGAAAGCAGCTGCTCCCCTCCCCTGCTGCCTCTGTTGCCGGCAGAAGAGCCTGGCTTTGGAGGCACTCAGCTTGTGTCCCTGCTGGCACCGCCAGCCATTGCCTCCCCACGCACCCGGCACACCGCAGCGACGCACATAGCAGGCGCTCTGCTTTCCAGACCAAGGTAATGAGCCCCCTGGGACCCTGTGTTGGCTCCCTGGTGGGCCGGGGAGGAGGAGGTTAGGGCTGCAGTGGAAAGGCAGGTGCTCAGCCTTTCCACCCCCATGTCTGCTGTGAGCAGGGCGGATGGCGAGGTGGGTCAGCACGTGCGGCTGCCAAAGTGGTGTGTCCTGGCTTGAGGACACTGGAACTGAACTGTCCTGAGGACCCTGATGAATTTGCCTGGTGCCTCTTGTGTGCCTCCCTTACCCCTTCCTTGCCTCTCGTGCGTTCCCACCTCCTCCCGCATTGCAGGCAGCCTGCCCGTTTCCCTGCCGTGTGCTTTCTGCCCGCCAGCGCTGTTTGTTTGTGCTGGGGATTTCCTCGGGCGAATCGTTACCGCCACAGGCACGCAGTGGCTGGAGGCTCTGAGGGCTTCGTTAGCTGAGCTCACCCGGGGGATTATCACACTGGGGCTTGACAGGATTTCTGGCTCTTTGCCCTTTGCCTCACAGAATTGCTGGATTTTGGGGAAGAGGTGAAAGCTCTAGGATGAGGAGGTTTGAAGGCAGCTTTCCTGGGATCCTATGGGGAAATGCGTCTTTTTCATTTATAAACATTCAGGAGGGAGCTTGTCCTGTGCTCTTGCTTGCTTTTAA
>NW_008679799.1:1900-20915 GCF_000695815.1 Acanthisitta chloris | reverse complement strand
AAAGAGGAGCAGGAGGACCGATGAACTGAGGGTGAACGGTGGCCCATGGGTGTGTGTCCTACAGCAGAGAGCCTGGGTGGGATTCTTGTCACCCAAATCAAGTCTGTACTTCCCTGAGCAGGGGCTCAGAGAATCTTTCTTCACTGTTGGCTGCACTTAACTGATAGCTTGGAAGATCCTCCTGTCCTGGAAACTTGCTTTCTGACGTCAGATATGCCAACGCGTTGTACTTGCGACGTGCTTATGGACGTCGTGATCATCTTGCCTATTCCTCCTCAGCAAACCAGTCTGAAACCTGCTCAGTCTTCCTTTTTGGTGACTTTCCTTGCCTTCCAAGTGAGGCTGATAAGCCTGACAGTAAGTCCCCATGGGTGGGCAGGGAAGGCCTATTTTATCTGGGAATCAGGCGGTTGCATCGCGGCTTTGCCCTGGGCTGCTGGTGACTTTATCTGTGCAAGTTCAGCGAGGTTAGGTTCTTCAGCTTCCCTTTTTGGCTTTCTCAGCTGTGAAGGGATGGTGTGAGGCTGAGCTTAGCTCATCGTGAAATATATTCCATGAAGCCTGGGAACTGGGGGCGTTGCAGAAAGACAAGGTTGTTCAAGGAGGTAGGGACAGGGAGGGTATTTATTCCACTGCACCATTTTCTTTGGGGGGGCATTAATGTGACACATGTCCTGAGTTTGTCCTGGTGACAGACAGGCTGTGGAATAGCAGCTGGAGGTGCCTGTAATCCAAAGAGCAAGAGGAAAGGGTTGAGATTTGGAAGGAGCAGCCCAAACCTTGGCTCAGATGACTGAGAGCCCCCATGTGCTATGGGAGCCAGTCACTGCTGCACCTGCTCCATCTCTGGTGATTTGGCTTTGCCACACCAGGATTTCATCACAGGACCCGTTGCAGGCGAGGACATGTGTGAGAAGGCTGGGAATGACAAGCCACTGGACATCTCTGTTGTAGAGGGGCAGGTACTCAAGCAAGTGGTAGTTGTGGAGAAAATCAGGGTGGGTTGAGAATGTCCACCTGGATGAGGAGAAGCCCTCCAGGCTCTCAGCATAGAGTTAGCCATGGAAGCAGACCTCTTACCACAAGAAACCACCTGCTGCCAGGTATCTCAGGGGAGGGTGGGGAGCATTACTCTAGGTTTGGGCTAGGAGGAGCCTAACAAAGACCTGTGTTTCAAAGAGGCTCTACCTGCATGATGTTTGATGTAGGATGGGAGACTGTAGTGCAGTGGGCTGCCTGGCCAGGGCAGGACAGACAGGAAAACATCTTGGGTGATGGTCCCTTTCCTGAAAGGCCTTGCCTTGACAGGAGACAGAGAAATTGCCACAGCTGCTGCTCCTGGCAGCCTTGCTGAGGCAACAGAGCAGGCAAAGCGATTTCTCCAGTCATCCGTGATGGCAGAGATCATTGCATCAACCGCTTCAGCTTTGCTATTAATGCTGAAGAAGCATCCTCTGAGGGCTGGGAGGAGAGCATTGGTCCCTGGAGATGCTCTCTCCGAAGCAGAGGCAGGCCTCTCCAGCTGTGGTCCTCCTCTCCCACAGTCTCATCTGCCTCCTTTTATGTGCAGCTGTTGACCTGTGTGCTCCCATAGTGATGGAGTTCCTAGGAACTCAGAACTGGATCCTCAGGAGAGGAGACATTATGTGGATTTGCACAGATTTCTTGTCTTATAATGAAAATCCAGTGTTTGAGCTTTCAGAGTGGTTAAAACCAAAGTCTCGTTCAGAGAGCTTGTGTGTGGTAATGATGAGGAGGGGGGAGGAGAGAATGGGATATAGTGGGGTCGGGTAGGAGGAAGAGTGTGAGAACATATAGTGGAGCTTTGGGAAGCTGGTGGGAACTGTCTGCCCAGCTGGCTTCACTTACCCATGGTGGGTACGGGAGCAAGACAGAACTTGGGGATGTAAAAAGCACCGAGTCTCCAGGAAAATTAATCTTCTTTTCATGCAAAAGTTTGCTTCACTTCTGAAACTCTGCTCAGGATTAATTACCACCAAATAACTAACACCGGGGGGGACCCAAGCCCCATGAATTGTGTGTGTTTGCACCATCTGCTCTGTATTCTGCAGGTGACATTCCCATAGTTGGGGGCAGTATGATACATCTCTGGAAACACATGGACTAACGTACCTGAGGATGTCTGGGCGGTCAGCTTTGACCAGGGCTTGTCCGTCTCCCACACTGGGGTTTCTGACTGCCTATGGCTACTTTCTGAAAGGTTTTATCTTGCTGAGTCTTGCTGCCCAGCTCATCTCTGAAGATGGAGGATGCTCCTGTACATGCCGCAGAAGTTCTCTTGCAGCTCAAGTAGGTGCTGAAAGGGGAGGAGGTCCAGAGCGTGTCTGCACCTGCAGTGAGGCAGGGCTTGGAGGTTACTCCCTTATACTGGAGGTCAGGAAGGAATCTCCATCCCATGGAGGAGAAAAGTATTCGTGACTCTTAACAGCAGCTTCCAGCAGTGATCTGGGAGCCTGTGCCTGGTCTTCATCAACCCTCTCGGGCTGCTGGGACCTCCTGAAGCCACCAACCCACCCAGGCTCCTTCCTTTGCCTCTCAATTTGGCCGTGCCTGGCAGCTGCCTCTTTGCCGTTTCCACCCCGGCAGAGCCATGGGAGCAGCTGGGTGATCTGGCCCCGGGAAGCGCAGGCGGGCGGGCGGGCAAGGTGTAAATTGCATGCCAGGCTGCCTTCACCGAGGTGAAAATGAAAAACTCTCCCAGCTATCATGCCTGGTGTTTCACGGCTCCCACGGTCTAAACGCACTCCTGCTCCCTCTCACTGGTGCAGACAGGATCTCGGGGGCTGATTTTCACCTGCCTGTCCCGAAGCCATGGTGCTGCCACGTCGGCAGGGCGCTGTGTCCTGGTTGCGAGGCAGGACGGGGGCCTGCTGCGGGAAGCGGGGGAAGTGTGCGAGTGCAGAGGGCAGGGAGGGATGCTGATGGCGTGGGAGGTGCTAATTGCCAGGCGCTGTATTCTGCTACCTGGAGGATTTGTTATCCTTTGGCGAGACTTTGTTTTCTAGTGCTGGTGGTGCCGCTCGTTTTTCCTGCTGGCTGACGGAAATGGCCTTTGCTTGATTGCAATAATATCACCTTCTGTTTCTGAAACACCTTGCAGCCCAGAGGATTTGAAAGTAAAGTGCACGTGCGTGGGAGCAGTCTCACCACCCCTGAAATGTGAGTTTCTCCAGTCTGGGAAGCAGCAGCTGTTGTGCAGCCTGGTGTTGGCTGTGCTGTGTGCTGGAGCTGGCTCTGAGTGCCATCGCACTGGGAGGCAGGGCCTGCCCAGCTCCATGTGCACCCTCCTTGGGCTGGGGTCATGTTGGGGTTTCCTTGGTACATGAAGTATTGCTAGTGTAAAGCATGTCTGCCTGCCTTTCCCCCCGGCAATTTGTTCTCCCTTCTGCCCAAACCGTCTCTTGGGCCAGTGGCTTCTCCCTAACCCCAGCTGACCTCTGCCTCTTGGCAGGCAGCCCCCAGCCCCCAGGCTTTATCCCTGCCTCCCATGGTCAGGCTGAGGCTCAGCAAGGTGGACCAAAATCAGGGCTGGGTTTGGAAGGGAGCCTCAAAAGGTCATCCAGTTCAGCCACCCATACTGTGGGCGGGGACATCTTTCACCAGAGCAGGTTGCTCAAAGCCCCATCCAGACTGGCCTTGAACACTTCCAGGGATGGGGCATACAAAGCTTCTCTGAACAACCTGTTCTAGTGCCTCACCACCCTCATCACAAGCCATTTCTTCCTTATGTCCAATCTAAACCTGTCCTCTTTCAGTTTAAAACCATTGCCCCTTGCCCTGCAAAGGGCCTGGTAAAAAGTCCCCATCCCTTGCAAGTCCCCTTTAGGTACTGAAAGGCAATGAGATCTCAGAAGCTTCTCTTCTCCAGGCTGAACAATCCCAACTCTTTCAGCCTGTCTCCATAACAGGGTTGTTCCAGCCCTTGGACAGGGGCTCTGACATGTCCATGACTGTCTTGTGCTGGGGACCCCAGAGCTGGAGGCAGTATTCCAGGTAGGTTCTCGTGAGAGCAGAGCAGAGCAGAGGGGGAGCGTCCCCGCATCCCCTCCCTCAAGCTGCTGTCCATGCTGTTTGCAGTGCAGCCCAGGAGACACTTGGCTTTCTGGGCTGCCAACACACATTGAAATCAAGTTTGAAACTCGGGGAGGAAGGGGTGCTTCTATTTTTTTTGCTTTCATTAGCTCAGATGTGAGACTGAAGCAGTGTTTAACTGCAAACTGCTGTCTGGGCAAGGAGAAATGGAAACAGGGATGTTCCCAACCTGGGTGTGGGACAGAGGGATGGCCCAACAAGGAGTCTGTGCCCTGGCTGAACTGGGAGAGCGCTGAAGGGCTCTGGGTGCTGTTCAAGCTGACTTGCAACGCCTCTCTGGACTACCTAGCGCCCGTGTTCTAAGATAAGCGGGGATGACACACCGAGCGTGGAGCGTGTGAGGAAGCGAGGAGGATGTGGCACACAGCAAGCTCCCTCCAGTCCTAGCTGGTGGCTCAGTTTCAGCTTTTAATTTTAGCAACTGATTTAGGGCCCTTCAGCTCCACGCGGTTTTGTTGTTTCTTTAAAATGCCTGGGATTGAAGCGGCCGACCCCGTCACTGAGAGGAGAGGATGGATGTCTCCAGCAGAAAGGAAGATGTGGGGGAGTCATGTTGTCTGAGCAGGCAGGAGTTGCTGGCATGCAGGGACAGGGCTGATGGGTCCCCTCGGGGTCCCCCTACACTCTGCCAAGTGCCAGCTGACTTGCCGGCGCTAACCAGTGCCGGCAGCATAGGCAAGGGGAGGCCCAGGGCAGTGGGGTGTGATGATACTCTGACTGGCTGGGGGGATGTTGGTGAGCCCCCCTGGGAGGCAGCAATCCCCAGTGATAGGTAAAAGTCCCCCATGTGTTCATACCCACTCTCTCTTCCTCCTTCAGGTGGGGCAGCATAATAAACAGAGGGAGGGGAGCCCTGATGCAGCAGGGAGGCTGGAGGGTTGTCCCTTGGCACCCACCATGTGCTTCCCAGAGGGCAGAGTCTGAGCCAGGCACCCACTCTGCATTGCTGGCATTGAGCAAATCCTACTTGAGGCTGATGGTCAAATTTGGTAGCGTGGACCTGGCTGTAACCTGGCAGTGGGCTGACTCCAACTGCCTACGGAAAAACCCCTCATGTGGTTGGTGTTGCTCTGGGGTCACAGCAGGATGTGGATGGAGCTGGCTCCATGTGCTTGGCACCCTTCTGCTTCCCTCTGATGGCACCAGCACATCCTGTTGCCATCAGAGCAGGGGTGAGTGGCAGCTCTGGGCACAGTATGCCAAACTGACATCAAGACAAACCCCTGTTACCAACCCCCAGCTTCTCCTTGAGTCTGGGCCCTGCTGGTGCAGGGTCAGCCACATGGTCATCAGCCCCTCTGGGCAGCTGTGCTCTCTGTTGGGACTATGCAGAGAGAAGTTGATGCTTAGAATGGATCCTGCACTATTGCTTTCCCAGTGGCTCTGGGCAGGCTCTAGCCTGTTCCATCTTTTTGGCAGTGCCCAGGGGCCAATCCCTGGAGCATGCATCCCTGGCTGGCAGCTGGGATAGCAGATCAGAGGGCCTCCTGCTCCTGAGGGAGAAGAGGGGGAGCTTGCTCCCCATGGCTTTTCCAGTCCTGGCTGGGTTTTATGGGCATATTTTTCATGCATTGCAGACAGAAGGTCCTCTGACAGAGGTGGGTGACAGGCACAGCCAATGGCTGTGTATATATGGCACACTGGTGGCATGAGGCAGACATCTCTGTAGCAGAGCCAGGAGCTGCTGGGCAGCATGGGGAGCTCAGCCCTCGGCCCAGCTCCAGCAGGAGTCTTGGTGGTGACATGAAAAGCCTCTCCCCAACTGCTCCCACAGCCATCAGCCCCGAAACAGTGACTCAGAGGGTTGGTGTGCTTAACCATCACCCTGTGAGCCATGCCAGGACATTATGGTGAGGAGTCAAGGGGGCTGTAGAGACAGAAGGCTTGTGGCCAGAAGTGGGGTGAGGAGAGCAGCTGCCTCCCCACTGCCTTCCCAGCAGCCCTATAAATATTCTGAGTTCAGCTGGAGCCTGATCACCAGCATGCTCAGGCATGGCGAGGAGCCAGAGAGCATCCACAAGGCTCGTTTGTGGTCTTCTAACAAGATGAATTCTTCCAGCAGTGGGAGATGAAGCAGATCCAGTTGGTGACATTTGAATTCCTGAGCAGACGAGCCTGACAGAGTGACAAAGCCTGTCCCCGCAGTGCCCCAGCTCACCTTCTGCTTCCCAGCAGGTGCTGAGGGGCATGGTGTGATGCTAGCACCCTGCCGCCTCCATCCGCCTTTGCACCATTCTGCTGGGATTTTAATGACTGCAGGTCATGTCTCAGCCACCTTGTCGTGTCCCATAGTCCCAGAGCTGGTCTCCTGCCCACACAGGGAAGTGGGAGCATCTTCTCTCTGGGAGGCCATGCCTGAGCCATTCCATGGGCAGACAGTGGGGGCTTATGGACATGTAGGGAGTGGGAAATCTGTGCTGCCGGGGTGTGTCACATCCTGCTGCTGGGGAAGGTCTCCCAAAATGCTGGTTCAGTGCATAATCCTGTCATCCTTTCTGATGCAAGAGGCCAGGGGATTTTCCATTCCTAGAGGGGTGAGAGCAACCTGAAGAAGAAAGTCCTACAGGGAGTCAGTGGTTGGTGATTTGGAAACAATCTGGGGGTAAGGATTGGGCAGGGTGCTGTTTCACCTGGAAGAGAGGAGTGCATAAGTCTTCCCTTACATAAACCCTTGTTCCCAAGAAGGTGGTGAGAAGCACCCCACCATAGTCCTTGGATGGGCCAAGAAGGAGTTGACTTCATGGGAAGCAGGGGGTCTGACACAGCAGGAGTATGCTGGACCTGCTGTGCCTGTTGGGACTGAATTTGTGGACTCTGGTTGCATTGGCCTTTGCTGTGTATGTGTAGCTTGGCTGTATGGATTGTGTGCAATGAATCCCATGCTTCAGATGCTCAGTGGAGAGTCCTACATAGAAATAGCTTTGTGTACTGCTGCCTCTGTCTTTACTGGCTACAGGAAGGGAGAGCTCCCGGCAGAGGCTGAGGAGGAAGGTGGCACCACATGACCTTGTGAAGGGACGAGTCCTCTTCCCTGCCCTACTTACTGGTCCTGCTGTCCTAGCCATCAGCCTGGCCCTGACACTGTCGGAGTCCCACTGTTCACCTCTCGCTGAGCTCCTTCGTCCGTGTGAGACTGCATTGGATTTGACTTGAGGGCTCTGCCTTGCAAGCTCCACATCCCCCTTGCTGCTCCATCTGTTGGTTTAGCGGCACAGCTAGCGAGGGGCTCCCTTCTCAGCGGCAGTGTAGCTTTGCCTGTTGAGCCTCTGTTGTTTTGCTATGTTGCTGAGTTTTTACTAATTCTCTCTCTGCTTATGCCTTTGCCTTTGGACTCTGTTCTCCAGTCTCCCTGAGCTGTTTCTTTGACATGCAGCAGCCTTGCAGCCTTTCTCTCCACTGGGATAATCCCAAGCTCGCTCTGTCCTGTGCTGACACCAGCCCCTTGGTTGCACTTTGCTGCACTGTGCTTGCCTGGCCTCTGCCTGCTTCCTAGTCTCCTTTGGTATGATCACAAGGCTGATCTCTCTGGGATGATCCCCTTGTCCACTTTTTGGATGATCCCCTTATTCTGTTGGCCTGGCTCCCCACCTCCTTGCCTCTGCCCTTTCCTCAAATCTTTATGCAGCTTCACCCCTTTGTCCCAGGCTGGACAAGACAGCATTCCAAGCTGCCACCTCCCTGCTCCTTCTTGGGGATGTTGTCCTCTCCTGAGCCTACCTGCCAGTGCTGAGCTCTGCAGCAGCTCTGCCAGGAGCTGGGTTTCTCTAGAAGTAGCACAGAAGCAGAGGCCGGCTCACTAGCCTGGCTCCCAGCTTGATATGTGCAGGCATAAATTAGCACCACTGGGCTCTGGTTTCCCTCCATTTGTTTGTGGGGAAAACCCTGGGTAACTTGAGAAGAAGTCAAGTGTTGTACCTGCCTGTAATGGGTATTGACAGTGAGTGTCCATCCAGTTCAGTGTCATCCTGCCAACCTGGTCACTGGCCATGGGTTTTGGCTACAATGCACCTGGACTCCTCTGGCTTCAGAGATAGAGCTGCTTCCCACCCTGGCAGGGTGGAGCATCCTTATCTCTCTTATAGGATAATCCTTGAGTGTGAAGCAACATTTGGCTTGAGATCCAGCCCAGGACCCTGCTCTTCACACGTGTGCGTTTTTATTCCTTAAAAAGCCATGATTCCCACATTTCATGTAGGTGGAGGGGGTGTTTGTGCTTTGGGGGAGTCACTACTATGACTGTGTAATCAGAAGGGAAGTTGTAGCAGCCTAGAATAAATTGTAGGGAGAAGGTATGTCCAAAATCTGCTCTTTTGGAATCTCAGGATGGGCTTTGGGAAGTCAGCTTGCAATGTCTTGGAGGCCAGTCTGGAGCCCCGAGGTTTTAGACTAGTTAGAGACCTCATACGAATTTAGCAGAGGTCTCTTTTTTCTAAGGTTCTTTGAGTTGTCCCTGTCTGCATTAAGTGGTGGAGGGGCAGCTGGATGCATCCAAAAAAGCCCTGCAAATCCTGGAGATACCCATCTCTGGTGTGTGCTGCAGTAACCTAAAATAACGAGCCGAGCTGAAGATTGGCGGATGGGCTTGTGGTTGGTAGAGCAAAGGGGCAGAGCGGCGGGGAGGGCTCTTGTCTGCTTTGTTGCTGAAAAAGCAGGAGTGATATGAGCCGCCTCTGCTCTGCTGCTAAAAACAGCCCAGCTTGTTTTTATTTAATACAGTTTTGATCTGCAGGCCTCAGTGTTTCACCTGCCCGCGAGTGGGAACTCCGGGCTCCAAGCGCCTTGGAAGCCCAACTGTCCCTGAGCGTCCCCGCGGCACCAGGATCGCCAGTGGGGTTCCTCCTTGGCTGGAGGAGGGACTCTGCTGAAATTCAGGCTCAAAGGTGCTGGGATGGGTAAAGCTACTGCTGGGGTCATGTTTCTGCCACTGTGGTGCTGCTGGGTAAACTAGGGGTCTGCATTGCCAGCTCCTACAGGCTTTCCCAGGAAAATGACTCCAAAAACTGTTCATGTGGGATTTTCTCCCTGTCTTGCTTGCACAGCATCCTGGCAGTGTGGAGGTGGCTCTCCAGGTGGCCTGGCTGCCAGCGCCAGGGAGGGTCAGTGTTAGCTCAGATTGTGGGTCCTACCCAGTGCCAGCATTTGCCTGGGAAATAAATGATTCTTAATCACATTGGTCCATCCCCAGGGGTGAAGGGAGTCAGGAATGAACAGGCTTTTGTAAGGTCATGATTGATGTGTCCATAGAGCTCATCCTTGGAGCAGGGCCAGCCCTGGCTATGGAGAATCCTGAAGGGATGGGGACCCTGCTAGGGAATGTCTGGGCAAGCCACATCAGGAGGACATGACAGAGAGGATGATGATAGTTGAGGCAGTGAGAAAGATTGTTGGGTCGGAGAAGAAGAGGATAGTCAGGGCAAGAGGGTGGAAGAAGATAGTTAGGGCAGAGAAGAGGAGGAGGATGATAATCAGGGTTGGTTGCAGGGTTAAATAAAAGCTGTCAGTGATTTGAAAGAGGGAATGAAAGAAAAAGAAGACATGCTGAAGAGACACTCTCCTTTCTCACCCGGCTTGTAATCAGCCGCCCCCTCTGCCAGTGAGCAGCTGGCGGGCAGGCGGGCGAGGAGGGGGTGGCAGGAGGGGTCCAGCTGCTCCCCAGCCCGGCCCCGGCACCCCGAGAGTCCCCACAGTCCCAGCTTGGCGTGGGCTGCACAAGCCAGGAGGACATGCCCCTGTCATGGGTCCCTGACAGGCTGGGGGTCTGAGGTCTTGAAGAGTGCTGCCAGGGGCAGGTGGGGTGAGGAAAAGGAGGAGAGGGACTTGTCTGAAATGTCAAGGATTCATCTCCTACTCCCTCTGCCCTCGCCGTTCTGAAAGGAGCTGCTTGAGCTGTCGGCTCTGGATTATATTAATTAGTGGAGAAGTGCTACGCCTGCTCGTGGGGCT
This sequence comes from Acanthisitta chloris, assembly GCF_000695815.1. Taxonomy (NCBI): domain Eukaryota; kingdom Metazoa; phylum Chordata; class Aves; order Passeriformes; family Acanthisittidae; genus Acanthisitta; species Acanthisitta chloris. The sequence goes on along the minus strand of NW_008679799.1, from coordinate 10,859 downwards.
GTGCTGCCAGGAGGCACTGGAGATTTGGCAGGTCCATGTGAAGCAGCTGCTTGGCTCCCCGAAACCCCTTGATCCAGCCCAAAGTGAGCACATCAAAACCAAAGCTGAACTGGGGGAGATGAGTCTCCCGTGGTCTTGGGCATCTCCTCCTTGAGTCCAGCTGGCTCCATACCTGAAGAGCCAAACCTGCCTGCCCTGGTACGTGAGGGGCTGTTGTGACAGGGAAAGCAGCACTGTGTTTTTGAGATGGGGCCCACTGCTTCTCATTGGGCCTCCATGTCAGTGGGCAAAGCGGGTCAGTCTGTGACACAGCCAGACCAGCAGGTCTGTGTGGTTGGGGCCTGCTGGGGTAGGAGGCAAGGGCACATCTCTGACTCATGGCTGCCTGCTGTCTTTCAGGAGAGGAAGCTGTGTGCCCACCCCCGGATTGAGATCTACAAGCAGGACCGCATCTATTTTGTGTGTCCCCTTGCCCGCCAAGGGGACTTCTATGTGCCTGAGATGAAAGAACTGGAGAGGAAGAGCAGGGCTGCTGCAACTGAGGCTGAGGACGCCCAGACAGACATCACAGGTATCCATGCGCACGGGCTCCATCTTCAGTTGGCTTCAGTCCTCATGAAGGTGGGTGTCCTGGTGTTCCCAGTGCTGCTGCCTGAACAGAGAGGGTCCAACCTGTGCCCACCTAGTGCCCAAGCACCGAGTTGCAGCCCACCTCTTCCCCTCATCCTGGGCTGATCCCCAACAATCTTTTCCCTGAGGTGTCATGCCATGCCCTGGGAGCACCCAGGCACCCCTGTGACGTCAGGGTAAGGACCAAGCTGCCACTGAGCCGCTGGCCCTTGTCAGCGCAGAGCTGTATCTCACAGCTTTTGGTTGCAGCTGGGCTTGTTTTTCTTTGTCATATACATCTTCCTTGATCTCATCTTCATCTGTTACATATTGGGATTGCAAAGAGCTTAAATACCAGGTTGCTGTAGCTGGTGGTGGAGTTGCCTGAGAGCATCTGCTCAGCAAGATCTGTTGGAGCCTGGATGTATTCATACAGGAAGGGACCACAATGGCTGTAGGCGCAGAACAGCAGTGCTATAGTAACCCAAAATGCTAGTTGCCATTGCCGGCCCACGTGCTCCCGTGCCTGCGAGATGCGGGAGCCAGATAGCTGAGCATTCCCAGGAGCTGGACGGGGTGCCCAAACTGGCTGCTGGCAGGGGCAGCTGCCTCCTCCCATCCCATGGGTCACCCACGCTTGTGTAATGGGCATGAAAAATCCATGATGGCTCTTTCGCCTCCTGGGCAGTTGGGTCATTTGTTTTAACACATCTTCAGGTTTGGGTTGCTTTAATTCTTAATCGCGTGTGGTGTAAAAGCAAGCCTGGGAATTGCTTTCTGGGAGCTCTGTCCATTTAGCGCTGCACTGAAGAGTCTAATTGGAGATGTTTCCCAGTGCTTTGTGGTCCTGTGTTTTTCACAGTGCTCACTTGGCTCTTCTTTCTGTCTGCCTTGTGTTGGAGTAGCTGCTGTCGGCACCAGCCTGGCTTGGCCAAAGGTGCCTCACAGCCCACTCGCTCTGACCTCTTCCCATGGTTGCCCCTTGGTTTTGGAGAGGGATGGTAGGATACATGTGTGCAAAAGCAGCTTCAGGGAAGCACCTTCAGCAGTTGCATGTGCTCCTTTTTGCCCCTGTGCAATCCTGCAGCACAGCCAGGGATGCTCAGAGCAGCTGCTGCCCTGCACCCTTGCTGTCTCAGTGCTTTCCCTGGGATGCCACTGCCAGCGCACCCGCGGTGAGGGAGTCCCCTGCCCTGCTGGAAGAAGGGCTAGGAAGGTTTTCCCAAATTTAAACAGCAAATGATGTTGGACTTCATCACATGGGAGACCCCGGGCTGGACTCCCCGGCAGCAGCTCTGGGCCGGCTCCTCCGCCACCCCTCCCCTTCCAGCCATGTAGATGAGCTTTTGTTGGTGCAATCTGATCCAGTGTCATCTGCTGAGTCTGCACAAAACCAGCTTAAAATAATAATAGCTGTGAGCTTGGCCCTGCCTCTGAGACTAAAGAGTTGGACTTGGATGTTGCACTGTGGTTGTCACTGCTGGGCACAATGGCAGAACTAGGTCTGGCAGGGTATCACATCCTTGCTCTGGCCCTTGGAGGGGACCGAGGATGTGACAAGCCTCTGAGTTGCTTATGAAGCTCCTGCCTGGGGGTCTTAGTGGTCCCTGCACCCCTGTGATGTCACACTGCCCAGGGCCAGCTCAACTGCTGAGAGCTGTGGAGGGTAGCACGGTGTGGGGAGGTGCTGGGCTTGTGCAAAGAGAAACAGTGCCCAGTAAGCATCCTTGTCCCACTGCCACTGCCCTGCCAACACCTGGAACTCGGTCTGTAGCCCTCGGGCTGCCCCTGGTTCAGCGGCAGAAGGTAGGAGGGGGCAACCGGTCTTGTTGGGCTCTGCATCTCACTGCCTAAATCCTGTGTGGGTCTTCTGATCCACAGTGCAAGATGAGATCCCACTGGAGGGGGCAGCTGGCAGATCTCCCCTGCTGCTCAGCTGGTTCCTGGAGATACCTTGGAGGACACTCCTTGAAGATGATGCCTTAGGGATTGAGACTGGTCCTCCCTTCACAACGATTTTCTGTGCTGGGATCTGGGCAACCACCTCTGAGTTGGAGAAAGAGAACGCTCTCATTTCTTTTCCCATCTTTTTTACTCCCTTCTTCACTGGGCAGCCACTCAAGGATAAGCTCTGCTTAGCCACAGCCCCTTCAAGAGGCACGACAGCCATAAGATCTTTATGACCCAGCAGATCCCAGGGTGTCTGTGACAGCTTTTGAGCTTTCCTCTGCTGGCTGGAGGGTGGGCACAGCAATGTCCCCATCGGCCTGTCAGTGCAACGCGCTCTCAACCCTAATTGCATAGATTTGAGTTATTTCTTGATCCACCTCAGCGCTGACAGTGTTTCTGGGTCTAGCCCCTGTGGAGGCTCAGGCAGTGCTGGGATGCTTCTGGGAGAGTGAGGGAGGGTGGTGGTCCCTTATGGTGGCAGTTGGCTCCTCTGGCTGCACAAATCCAGGTGTAGGGGTTTGACATGCTGCTGCCTCGCCGAGTGAGTGGAGACTGGGAAGGTTCTGAGCCCCATTTCCTCTCCTGAAGGCAGCTGAGGATGCTCTGTGCATGGCAGCCTTGGGCTTTTGATTTTGATGTGACAGCAGATGAAACCCACTCTTCCCCCCTCCCAGAATACTGAAATAACAGCATTGAGTGTGTGATTCCAGAGCAATCATCATGTTGAATAATGCTCTGTGTGGATATAGCTCTGTCCAGTCATGAAACTCCTTGCCAGCAGCTGGATTATGCTTTCCTTGAATTAAATACTTGAGGAGTTCCAAGTGGAAGGTGTTGCCATTTCTCCTCACCTGTCATTGTGGCTGGTGCCAGACAGTACCAAGTGGCTTAGATGTGTAAGAAAAGCCTGGATTTGTTTTCTCGAGCCTCCTGACCTTGGAGCGCATCTCTCTGTTAGGCTGTCATCTGCTGTCCTTGCTCCTGAGCTAACCCTGTGAGGTGCTGGGTGCCTGCGACTCTGAGTGAAGCCAATGGCCACAAAGGCTGTAGGACATGGTCTAGGGTCTCTGCTTTCTGCTGCTGCTCCGCATGGAGCAGGGTGCTGGCAGCTCTGCTGAGGACGGACACACTCCGCATGCCAGGAAGGGGCCGGGGGCTGTGGCTGCCTCTGCACCAATTCCGTCCCTTCTTTGCCATCGCCAGGGTCATCGGAAAGACAGGAAGCATTTTTGGAAGGCGGCTGACGGGTCTCCAGGGGCCCAGTGTCAATCACGATTAGTTGTTTTGCACTTAATTATTTTCCGGGGCTTTGGCATCAGCTCGGCGCTCAGCGGGTCCTCGCTCCCGGCTCCCTCTCAGCTGCGCGCTCTCCAGCGTGACCCTGCTGCGGCGCATGGAAGGTGAAAGCAAACAAAAGCAGCCTCTCCACATGGGCTTGCTGGCATGAACACAGATGGTTCCTAAGCACGTGGCTCTGCCCAAAATCTCAGGTGCTCTTTTTCCTGGAGCTGAGTCTGTCCAGCAGCATTCAGGTACAACTGATGGCATCACCTGCTGAGCCCCAGTACCATGGGCATGCACTTTCTTTGATGTGTTTTGCCTCATCCCTACTTGCTTCCACCCTCTGAAGGGCCCTGGTTGTTCTGCCTGCCTGTACATCGTGAGAAGGATATTGGTGCACAGCTCCTGACATGCCTTCCTGCTGGTCTGCCAGCCCCAGCCCCTCTCCCGGTGACTTGTGTGCAAGCTTTGGCAAGCACGGAGGAGCTGTGTCCCCTGGCAATGCACTGATCTAGTGGTTAGCAGCAGAGTTGATGGGTATATCATGGAGTGGGGGGAAAGAAAGGGTCTGGGAGCACCAAGAAGGGAGCAATGCTCAGGCATCAGTGTCACACTGGGGCCGTGCAAGAGAGGAGCCAGTCCTCATTCTGGATTTAGGGATGCCAGTACCTAGGATGGCACAGGGATGAACTGCCTGGGAGGGCTGGCTCCCCACCAGGCTCACTGACAGCATGGGGTGAGTGGTTCCCATTGCTGGTCTCTTGGAGTTGGCTGCTTGACTTTCCTTCTTCCTAGGTGGCCCTGGCCTTTGTGGGGCTCCTCCTCCTGGTGTGGCTTCACCCCAGGCTGTGCCTCTTTTTCCCAAATGAAAACTTCCTGAGTTCCATGTTCTTACTGAGTGAAGGTACAGTGGGATGGCTATACTGTCCTTGGGGAAGCAAGGTGCAAGGAGGGTTTCCACAGGGTGACTGCTACCTCCCTGCATGCCAGAGGGAAAAGCATTGCTGGACTGGGGTCCTGGTCTGTTTGCTGGTGCAGGGACTGTCTTTGGGAAGATGGATGCAAGGAATGGGCAATACCTCATGGAAGGACCAAGCAAGGTGCGCAGGGAAGGATGGACAAGTGGGTGCAAGAGCTGCTGGAAGCCTCTGCCTGCAAGATGAGAGCTGAATCCCTGCTTGCCCTTCCAGTGGGGCTTTGGTTGCCCTCTTGGAGCCCCAGCTGTGCTGCCTGCCTGCCTGGCCTCTGTGGGCTGTGCTGGGACAGCTGGGTTTTTCTGACACATCCCCCTGCCAGAGCTGACCCTGCACAGTCCCCAGCAGCAGCAGCAGCTCTGTCTGTGGCTCTGCCCACCACAGACGTTCATCCTGGCTAGGCTGAGTGGCCTTGCCAGAGCCAGCCTTGTCCTGCGCGGAGGAGAGCAAGGCTGCTGAAATGGGCAAATTCGCCAGCTGAGGCTGCTCAAACATGATCAGAAGTGACAGAACAGTGACAAAGTGCCGAGCTGAAAGGAAACAGGACTCGATTTATTGTCACCCTTTGAGCAAGGGAGAGGAAGGAGGCTACAAGAGCGAGGACAGCAGTGCTTTCCCATGGTGGTGGCTTGGAGCACTGTATAGATGAGCTTCGTCCCTGTCTTCCCTTTCCTGAGCCGCTGCTCCTCTCCTCAGGAGCTTCTTTGCTTTGTGGCATGGGGTTACGTGACAGCTTCTCAGCCAAAACAGCCCCCAGGGTGACAGGGGGGGGCTGCTGCTCAGGCAGGACACGGCTTGGGGTGTCAGTGTCACTCCTCTCCCAGGTTTCAAAGGAATACAAGGTGACCACGAATGACCTGAGTTGTCATGAAGCCATGGTGGGAATGTGTCCATGTCACCTCAGCCACCAACTTGGCCAAATTGGATTTACTGTTTTTTGCGATCCCCGCTAGAGATCTTGCAAACCCTTAATTGCCTTCAAGCCTTGGGGGTCACATGCTCCCCTCCAACCCCTGCAGCTCTCTGTCTTCCCAGAGGCTCCACACTGACCCACTGCCCTGCCGAGGTCATGTCAGGTGGGACAGCATCTCCCACCTTTCTGCTGCCTGCTCAGCGGCTGCTGTCCCCTTCAGTGAGCGCCTCACCGCAGTGTGCAGAACATCCTTTTTAACTTAGAGTAAATGTAGTTTCCGTGTCGAGGTGCTCCCTGATGCTGCAGCAAAGGCAATGCGTGTCTGCAGGCTCTTCTCCTTTCCATGGGGGGGTCACCAGGCATCGTTTGGGTGGGCAGCCCAGGGCTTGGCTTGTGCCAGCTGCAAAGCGGTTGCACGCTATGGCCAAGGTGGAGGCTCAGGCTCCTTTTGGGGTGGGATGAAGCCCATATGCCATCCAGGTGGGATGAAGCAGTGGGTGCACTCTGTGGATCTTTCCTGGCTACTTCTCATCCCGCTACCGCTGCTCGGTCCTCTTGGAGCAGCCGTCACTCAGCCGGCAGGACCGTGGGATGCTGCTGCTCAGAAGGCAGAGGACTGCCATTTACAAGCAGTTCTCCTGGCAGCTACCCAGGCTGAGAAGAAAAACAGTACAAAAAGGGATTTAAGGATGTTTGGAAGGAAACTTCCCTCCTTGGTGGGTCTCTTCCAGGAGATCGGTGGCTGCTACACAGCTGAGGAGGGTGAACAGCCCAGCCTTGGGCACACCTGCTGCAGGAGCTGGGGGAGGCTAGAAATGATTGTGGGAGTCTAGGACAGCCCTGTGCCAGCAGCTGAGGACACAGCTGCACCGGCAGGAGACAGTGTGGAGGAGAGGACTCTCCTCTCCCGACTGGGCACCTCTCCATGGCCATCACCATCCTCTTTGCCATTTCCCAGCCCTGTTGGCAGCAAGTCACAGCCCTCCATCGTTGCTGCTGCCATGTAGGGCTCCTCCTGGTTTCCCTCCTGGTGCAGGGCCTGATTCTCGGCAGGGGTGTCCAGCTTGGCATGGATGGAGATGCTAGGAAGTGACAGAGCCTGGCACACACTTCCCAGCATTGTGAGGCAATGGGAAAAAGATGGAGCAGGGAGGGCCATGATGAAGGAGCCTGCCCAGTGTTTGCTGCTGTGCCGTAATTAACAATGTGGATCTGTGATGTCATAATTAACCACGTGGATCTGTGATGTCATAATTAACAATGATTAATGCTTTACAGGAGGGTTTTGTCTCCTGGCTTGTTGCTTAGGCAACAGCACCGAGCTGCTGGTCTCAATCTGACACGTTCCTCTCCTTGTCGACTCCTTAATTGTGTTGTGGATGGAGCTAATGAGGCAGGGATCTGGGGAGGGGCCGGTGGGCCGAGGGGTCTGCCTGGGCAGGCAGGGGCAGCCCCCAGGAGGGGTTCAGTCACACGGTGTGCTGTGGGCTGGCAGCTGGGTTGTGTGAAGTGCTGAGTGAGCTGGGAAGGCTCCCCTCATCCTCTGGCGCCTGGAATCTTGTTTGCTTCTGCCCTGCCTGCCTTCTCACTGCTACCAGAGCTGTGGGAGAACCACAGAGGGAGCAGGAGCAGGATGTTTGGTGCTGAGGGCACCAGGATGCCCTGGCATGAGGCTGGATGTACACCTGCCTCGACAGCAGCACATCTGAGGACTTGCCCATGTGCCACCATCCCCTTGGGTGCTGAAGCAAGCAATGCTGCAGCTCCCCATCACCTTCACAGCACAGCGTCCTGCTCCTTGCCTTGTTTGTGGTGCCATGCCAGGGACAGACACACAGTCTAAGGAAGGGCTTGCCAGGTCCTTGGTGTGTGCGTGGAGAGCAGCTGTGGGTCCAGGGCATGACCAGGGTGTGGCTGGGAATTTGGGGGGTCATTTGTGTTGCCTTGGGCGTGCCCTGATTTCAGGAAGTTGATGGAGTCCAGCTCATTCTTGTCTTGGCCCAGTCACGTCTCAAGGCCATAGCAGGTGACAAGAGATAGGAGGTGGTCTCCACTGTGGCCTGACATCTCTGAGGTTTCTGGTGGCTTCAAAGTCTGTGGCACCCCATCCCCATCCCTTCCTTCCTGCAGCATTCACTCCCTCTGCTTCTCTCTCCATCCCAGGGGTCGACACCATGAGTGAGACAAGCTCCATCAGCATGGAGGCCACAACTGACAGCAGAGACACCTCTGTGGCCACCTCCATCCTGCTGCCCTTCCCAGCCAGCCGTGGCCGGGAGGAGGCAGACAACCGCAGCGAGCACAGCTACAGCGAGTCAGGAGCTAGCGGCTCCTCCTTCGAGGAGCTGGACCTGGAGGTCACAGGGGACGGGGAGGGAGCCCCAGGCCTGCTGCTTGATGTGGGCTATGCAGGCAGCCAGGAGGTCACAGACAAGTGGACCAAGGAACCCATTGCTGCTGAGAGAGGAGAGGAGTGAAGCAGTGACCTGGCTGCCTCACCTCCTGCCTGGGTCTGAGTTACTGGGAACCAGTTGCCTTTCCCACCTCCTTCCTCTCCAGCCAAGAGATTTCGGTTGCTGATTCCCCCAGGGACCTGCTCTCCCTCCTTGCAGAAAGGGTGTTTGACCATTTTGGGGGTGCCAGGAGGTGGGGGCTTTTCTGTGGTGCTCAGTGGGGCGAGGTAGGTGCAGGCTGGGGGGGGACAGCAAAATGCATTTGCCGTATGTGTATGTCTAGATGCATCGCAAATTCCTCACAGGTGTCTTGGGGGTGGTGGTGGATGGCAGAGATGTCCCCCCTCATCTCTGCTGGTGCCCCTCTCACCCACAGCTTCTCTCTGCCACACCACCACGTTTTCTAGCACCAAAGAGCCGTGAGTAGAGTCAGTTGGGTTTGTTCCCCTCTTCCCCTTGCTGAACAATGGAAACATCCCATGTAAACGTGGTCCTCCTGGCACTACCACAGGCGCTTTTGGGGTCTGTAATAAAGTGGATGCTTTTCCTCACTAGTGGACGGTGCGTTGCTGACTGCCTCTCGGCGCCATCCTGCCCTGTGGTGGGGAGTGGGCTGTGGGTGGAGGCTGCTGGGGTGCTGCCCCCACACCCATCGACTGGGCCAGGAGATCTGCATCCTGCTTCTCGCACTTGCTCCCTGCCCAGGCAGCCCAGTGGGGCCATGGACACCATCCTCAGTGTCTGCGAGGGGCAGGGGTGGCGAGGGAAAGTCACAGCCC
>NW_008679799.1:0-1813 GCF_000695815.1 Acanthisitta chloris | reverse complement strand
AGCAAATCATGTCCTTGCGCTGCTGGTGAGACTGCTCCTGTGGCAAGGGACACCAGACTGCCTGCACTGTGCCTCCCCTGGCATCCCAATCTGCCTGGTCCCACAGCTGTGGAGTGCAGGCATGGAGGGTTGCCCATGCTGGTCCCAGTTCCCTGACCCCCAGCTTGGGACAGAGGAGCAGTCTGGACGTCATGGCCACAGTGCCCCGGAGCAATGCCAGGTATCAGACAGAGCACATGATCTGGTGCCTCTGGTGCCTCCAGCAACTCGGGGCTTGTTTCCTGGCAGTCAGACATGGTGGCCCAAAACCAGGACTTGGGGTAGGGGTGCAAGGGACTGGGAAGGCCTGGCTGTCTCTCTGTGGTGGGAATGTGTCCTCCCTGGCTTGGAAAGGTCATGACTAGTCTTCAGCCAGTGATTGACATGACGCTGTTCATAAATATTTTGTGCTTTGAGTGATAAAATATTAAACTCCTCCAGCCCACATGGAAAAATATTCCTCTTCCCAGTGTTTATCTTTGTTGCTGGTTATTGCAAAACTGCCAGGCCCCCTGAAATATTTATGGCTGACTGAGGCTCCAGGGGGGTTGGAGCTGGGCAGCAGATCCTAACACTGTTTGTCCCCTAACCCCACTGAAGATGAGGGCCAAGGAGGCTTTGACATTGTCCTTCTGCTATCAGCAGTGCTAAAGCAGCAGCTGGGACAATGGTGCCAGTGCCGGGGTGTATGTGAGGCTGGTGCCAATCCTGTCTGCTGGGGGGAATCATCATGACAGCAGTGCCAGCATCCCTCGGCATGGCACAATCCCAGTCCCCCCCAGCTCTCTGTCCCTCCCAGCCCAGGCACTCCTCTCCCCAGTGTCCTGCTCCATCTGTGCTAAGAGTTTTGAAAGATGGGACAATGGGGTCTGGGGCCCTGCTGCCGTGGGACTCCTGGGGGGACCTTGCCACAGAAATTCTGGGTTCAGGATTGCTGGGAGGAGTGAGTTCAGCAGAGTGGGTCTGACTCACTGCAGTGCCCCTAACCTGCAGGCTGCAAGTGCAGCAGCTGGCAGGGGCAGTGAGGTGGTTACTTGGGGTAGTGTCCCAGAAGTACCCCTGTGTCATCCATCCCCTGTCCCATTCTTGTCCCTGAGTCACGGAGCTCTCCAGGACAGCTGGGCTGCCAGTGAGGGACCAGTGGGGATGCAGTACAGCAGGATCCTGGGCAGCCAAATGGCTGTAGAAAGAGTTTCGGCTCGCGGTGGATACATGGAATGCTAAACCCTGCCATTGCCTCTGTCTTCGGATGGTTCAAAGCCTTCCCCAGCTAGGTGCTTGGGCCAATGGTGAGTGCAGGGGGACAGTGGAGTGATACTGGGCCCCTGAGCACCTCCCAAGGGCTTGGGGAACAGGAGGCAGGCCGGGCAAGGGGGAAACAGCCCCTGGGGCAACAGCTTGTGGCTGTGGAGCTTGAGCTTGAGCAACCCCACTCACTGGGCTGGGAGTGAGCTAGGGGCTCTGGTACCAGGGGAGTAGGCACTGAGCTGTGCCTTGCCAGGTCTGCCAGGATGCTTTTTTTCCTGCCTCTGCCCAGCCTGGACCTGGCCATCCCTTGCCTGGATCTAGGTGTGTCTTGCCTGTGTCCTGCCTGGTTCTGGCTGTGTTCTTGCCTTCTCTAACCATATCCTGAGTGTGCCCTGGCTCAGTCTGGCCATCGCTTACCTGGATCTGGCTGCGTCTTGCCCAGTGCCCTGCCTTCTCTGGCCATGTCCTGCCCGTTTTCTGCCTTCCCGGTCCGTGTCCTGCCCATGCCCTGCCCGGACCCTGCCAT
>NW_008679798.1:245026-246140 GCF_000695815.1 Acanthisitta chloris | reverse complement strand
TATATATATATGAATTCTCTGGATATACACAGATAAATCTGAGTTGCAGCACAAACACAAGTAAAACTGCTATGAAGTAAAATGTAAGCATTCAACTCTCTTGATTATAAAAAAAGCCAACAAAACAACAACAAAAAAAGATTGTTTTCCTGTTTTCATCTTACAGGTCAATGTTCTTATGCTCCATCATGTACAGCTTGCTGTACCTCCAGCATATCTTCCATGAGCATTATGTGAATTTTAAACACCAGGAAGTAATCTGAAATACATTCAGAATTCTTTTAGGTGCAGAAGATAGATAAATTCTCATAAATAGCAAATAAACAGAATGAACCACATGTTGGGCCCTGAATGGGGCTCTCAGTTCCACTGGAATCAGCTCTAATTTTCCAGGGAATTCAGTGATAGTGTTGTGAGACTGAGTTGACTTGCACTGGAAGAGATGCCCATATGCCTACATGAATGGATAAAAGATGAGTGAATTATGTAAAACTGTGCATTAAACTGGTACTCACTTGAGAGAGCAAAGTGAGTGCTCTCTTATTTTGGACACAAAATAAGATCCTCCATAAGATCAACAAAGAGACACTGGGAAATTGTCCCAACTCCTGCCATAGTGAGCCTCAATACGTTGAACTAAATACTAGCTGACACCTGAGAAACAGTAAATATTGCTAAACTTACTTGCTGTCTGCCACCAGAAACAGATTTGCACAAGAATAAAACCCCATTTTATTTTTTTCTAAGTAAAAATTGAAAGCAAAAAGCTATTGCTGCCATTTCTCCAGGAGAGACCAAATCTAACGAGTGACTCTGACTCTTTCCGTGTATGGATTTTAGATGCAATTACAACTGAAAGAGAGAGAATCCAAGCAAGGCAGACACAGGTGCTAATACTGTATCTGTCAGTCACAAAGATGAGCTGCTCACCTCTAGCTTTAACAAAATTAACACGTCAGTGACTTATGCATAACTTCGGGACTTTCATTCATAGCTTGACATACCACAAACAAGAAACCATGGTACAGATGTCATTTTTTTTTTTCAACAGATGCTTCAAAGGCAGCTGGAGTCAGTGAATAGCCCTAGTGATGCAGTAGATGTGTTTGCGGTG
>NW_008679798.1:199664-245003 GCF_000695815.1 Acanthisitta chloris | reverse complement strand
GAAGATAGGTAGGCCAGGAGGTAACGTACAGAAATGCATGAAGACAAAACACAGCTTTTGATTTGGGTTTAGGTTCATCCCAGAGACAACCTAGAAATCTCTTCGTTTGTTTTGCTGTGGTAAAACTGTATAAAGTGAATCCAGAAGTGAAACTTTTATCAGTTTTGGATCTGAACCAACATCCAGACCTCACAGGTTGGCTTAGCCCCAAACATTCACGTCAGTATCTACTTGCATCAGAAAGTCAGAGTGGGAGGTTGAGATCCTCCTCTGGGTCCTTATTCATGTGTAGGCATTAGGGAGAGATATGAACCCACTGAACATCTAATCGAGAATCTTTTGAAATTTTGTTTACTTTCCTTTCTTATTTCTGCCTTTTTTAACCCCCTGAAAGACCTGGACCTTGGCACTGTAATCTGACTATTGACTTCAGTGGATTTATCATGATTTGTGCTAGGTTAAAAGAGATGGACTTTTATTTAACCCAAGCTAGATATTGTTTTCAAATAAAGATCATTTAAACAGGCACCGGTTTGGGATTAGCAGCCTTTTGAAGTAAGCTGTGAAGCTCCATGTGAACAGTATGAAAATAAACCTTCCCATAAATCCGGGTCCAGTCCTATGTTGAAATTCTAGTTCAATTCCCTTCAAAATTCATCATTGTTCAGCTCCAAAGATATTGCATCACTTTAATTACTAGTGGAAAATGATTGTTTCACCCAGTTAATCTAGTATGTCTTTGAAAGTATAATAAAGTACTATCTAATAATAACCTATGTGCTTATCATCTGACCAAGCTTCTAGCTAAAGTACTGTTTACTGATCTAATGATCTGGCTTTGCTTTAAACAATAACATCTAAATATAAACACTGATTCTTCCACTTGATCTCCTACACATTTGATTTCATGTAGGTCATTAATGATGTCAGTAAGGATGGGCTTTAATGTATTTAAATAAAATAAAGTTGGAGAAGCATGTGGGAGAACAAGAATTTAGCCCAGCAGTTGAAGCATGTTGGGTAATAATTTCAGTTAGGGCAATGTGTCATCACTGCCTGTTCATGGGGCAGGTGTCTCCTTTGGATAGGGTCACTTCTGGCTCGTGTCATAGAGTTGGGCTGAAAACTACAGAGCAGAAGACCCATCAGGACCCAGATGACCATTCCAATCATTGAAGGAAGTAGCTACATCAAAGCATTATGTGAACAGCTGTAGAGAAAGAATGTGAAACAAAGTCCAAAATGGTTCTCTGTTTCCTTGTAATAATTCCAAGAGATTGAATCCTGGACAAGTTGAAGTTTCTGGTAAAATTCCAGTGCATTCTGGTCTAGTGAAAGGTGTTCCTGCCTGTAGCAGGGAACTTGGAACTAGATGATCTGTAAGGTCCCTTCCATCTCAAATCATTCTATGATTCTATGATATTCACCAAACAAAGGCACCCATGAACTTTGTGCTGACAGTTCAGCAAGTCAGTAATCAACAAATTGCAATTACTTCTGTTCACCTCATTCTGTGTAATAGAAGCTGAACTGTAATGAGGATAATGATTTGGCACCAAAACATCTGTGAAAGTCCTGGAAGTCCTAGTGATGGTGCTGCCTGGCCAGCTTCTGTCTCAGATAAGAGATGCACTTAGAGCAGAACTAATTCCATTAGCTCCCACGGTTAGAAAAAATATCAGCCCATCCCACCTTTATCTCCCATTTCCAAGCATCCTTCCATTAATGGAGATTTGATTTCAGAAATATGCAATCATGTATGAGACTCATGCAGGGCTCTGTGGGAAGGAGGTACCAGGTACAAAATTTGGTTCCAAGATGCTTGAGGAAACATAGTTTGGTTCCATAGGTTAAATCTCTGAATAAAATACCAGGATTTCTGTTAACAGTAATTAAGACCCAATGAAATTTGTGCATTTGAGAGAACTTGTCACTGTAACAACACCCTCAAATCTACCCACAGTGAGAAAGAATTTAGCCTTGTGTAAAAGGCAGATGTATCCTATATTCCCAGCAAATTTGTCTCTCTATAAACTGTCACTGAAAACACCATTGAAAGAACATTTTGGCTGTCTTTGGAACAGTATATTAAAAAAAAAAATAATGAAAAAGAGCAAGCCACAGTTCTTCGTGGCTTGAGGGTCACCCAGAATCTGTTCCCACAGTTCTATTTAGCTAATGAAGTCATACAAGCCCTGCACAAAGTGGCACTGCTGACCCCTGTGTCGCTGGATGCCAAACTTTAAAGGTAACACGATAATGGTTTGGGATGTAGAGACAAAGAAAGTCTATGTGCAACCACATAGGCAGGGGAATGACAAACAAAGATGCTATAGAATGGAAATAGATAATTTCAGGCAAGGAGAATGTAAAGTAATCGCTCCTGCCAGTTCCACTGCTCATTGCCATGCGGGTTTGGCTTTCTGTTCTCCTTCTCTGCTTTTCCACCTTTTATACCCAAGAAAGAGATTTGTTTTGTAACATGGAGCTAAACCACATAAACAAAGTTACTAATTCCCCCCAAATTTCACATACAATCAAGCACCCAAGTATCCTACTTGAGGCTGGGACATATACTGTCCTCTGGTGTTTGAAGCTTTGACATAAGATACTTGAAGAGCATCTCATTAAACATTTATTTTCTCCCCCTATTTGTGTGACAGATGCATGTCTTGCTTTTTTTTTTACATTTATCTTTTTAGTCTCTCTTGCATTCTCTTTTCTCTTCCTTTCTTGCTCCCTCATTTTTTTTGTGTGAACTTTGAAAATAAGAATGGGAAAAAAATTACTAATTCTCCTGTATTTATCAGAAATTTGTTCTAAACTTGAAAATGTGTCAAATATTTGCAAAAATGACTGTGATTTTTTTTTTTATGTAAAGGAGAAGATCAGTTCCCTTGAATTCAGAATAATTGTAGAAAAATTAGGTTTCTCATGTATGTCTGAAGACTAGAAAGATAGGAATTTCAGGGTCACTTTCATGAATTTGCAGTTATAACACTAAAATTAAGAAATTTAAATATACTAAAACCCCAAACATGACAACTGTATTGGTTTTACTTTTTGGTTTAAGCCAAGCATTTTAAAATCTCTCCTTCTTACTAAGGAATTGTTGTGATCCCCATTTTGCAGCTGGAGGCTTGAGACATGAAAATGCTCATGTAACAACTCTCTAATGCAGAACCACAGGTGAGCCTTGTGTTTTGGCCCTGAGGCCAAGTGGTGCAGCTTGACTCATGTCCACATGCCTAACTTTTCCTCCCACAAAAAAAAAAATAGTGTGGCTGTATCCAAATATCCTATTGAGAAGACTGCTTGGCTTGTGCTATCTCCCAAATTATGTCTGAACATTACCTGGGAGAGGTTTAGCTGTCCCAGCCCAGATCTGTGCATAGAGAATAGTGATGGCTGGACTGACCAGACCACAGGTAGTTCCCCTCCACCCTGTCCTGGGGCAGGTGGTTCCATGGCATAGGCACAGCCACAAAGACTTCCAGAGAGAACAGTATTTGGGGGTTTAACACCCAAACTGTTGTTCCAAACTAAATTCAGACCCTTTTCCTACATAACTCTTTAGCCTGGAGAAAAGTAGGCTCAGGGAGATCTTACTGCTCTCTTCAACTACCTGAAATGAGTTTGTAGCCAGGTGGTAGTTGGTCTCTTCTCACAGACAACTAGTGACAAGGGGAAATGGCCTCAGGTTGTGCTGGGTGAGGGGTTCAGATTGGATATTAGGAAAAATATTGTCACCATTTCTTCACTGAGAGGGTGGTTAAGCATTAGAAGAGGCTGACCAAGGAGATGGTGGAATCACCCCTGCTGTAAGTGTTCAAGAAATGACTGGACATGACACTTAGTATATGATTTAATTGATATGGTGGTGTTTGGTCAAAGGTTGGACTTGATAATCTTGGAGGTCTTTTCCAACCTTAATCATTCTATGATTTGATAATTCAAATTCTCATGCAAACTATTTTTTACAGAGCCACTCCACTCCTGTGCCAAGTGTTTGTAAAGGCAAAGCACCACTTGGCTGCACATGAACCCACTTTAATTCAGAAGTGAGTGTAGGCTCGTACAGCTGTATGTTTTTTCCAGCCCATACAGCTGTATAGCTTTTCTGGCTCATACAGCTGTGCAGCTTTTCCAGACCAGAGCTGCCTTCCACCTGGCCGGCTGTCAGCAGAAGGAGAAAAGGTCCCATCTGTCCATATTCATCTTTGAAAGCTGGAGACTGCTGTAATTTGAGGTCTGTTTTAAGCATAGCTCAGTTTACTGTTGTTCCCTACTTTGGAGTTCTGGTAGAAAACCGAATTTTAACAATTTTGGTCCTCAATAGCCTTACTCTTGCATATATCTATTAATACCTAGATGTTAAATAAATCTGCATTGCTATAAATCAAGAGTTATTTTCACAAGACACATGAGCAATGTTTCACTCAAAATCTACAATCTGAAAGGACACATTTTGTCTTAATAAGATATGTGGTGAGTTTCCTGTATGTGACATTGAAAATAGTGAATGTTTCCCAATGGACCATTTAACTACAATAAATCCAGACTTGTTCCTTTCAAAGAAACATTGTCAGCAGCAAATTGTTTCACAGTTGTTCTAAGGTCATGCTTTCTAAACCCACTTACTTCCCACAGTATTTATGGCACCACTGTTTAATATACTTAAAATGTGATTGATTGTATGTGTGTGTGTGGGCATGTATGTGATTATTTTCATTAAACAAAATAGTTCTTTTGCCATCTTATCAGAAATTGCAGAAAGAACTGAATGAAAATGAACTGAATTAATGACAAATTGAGGGAGGACTGTGCAACACCAGGATTTCTACTAAAGGCGAGATGAACTTGAACTGGAATGTTTCTCCAAAACACTTGTTTTGGGGATGCATTTGGGCTCAGTCCCCTCTCTTTTTTTTTTCAGTGGGATATTAGATTAAAAAATTACCAGTGTCTACCCCACTAGGGACTGGGAGGCAAATGGAGACAATTCCCCTCTGTGAAGAAAGCCAGGTAATTTGCACTGAAACCTCCTAGGAAGTGCCTGTGACTGAGTTCTACCATAGCATCCAAACCATTAGCCAAGTTTTGGTTGAAATAGAAACCGGCAGCTCTTGTCACCACAGCAAAACAAATGTAGCTGCCAAACACTCCTGGCCTTGGGTACATTGGTCTCAAACTCTTCATTCTGCTATCTCTCACTTTTACTCACAGATAAGGCCAAAATTGTCCCAGTCCTCACCCTGCCAAGCATCTTATCAATCCGAAGGACTTATTTGCTTTCCTGAGTTTAAATAAATCTTTTTCAAAGGACTTTATGACTCTGCACTGGACACAAATACCAAATATTTACATACATAATAAGGTGGAACAAATTCACCATACAAATGCAACTACCTGCCTCCAGAGGACCAATATTTTTACCACTGCTCTAAAGTCTTAAGTACTGAGCAACTTAAATATCCATTTCACAGGGTAAGAGAATTAGCCTCTTTCTTTGGTTAAGTCTAGGGCTAAAATAATGTAAATTGGGTCACACCCAGCTTTAAACTAGTTATGCATTAGGATTATTTGAGAGAGTTGCTTGACACCTTTGGACAGCAGATACTTTAGAAAAATGCTTTATTCCATGCCCTGTGAATCTTGAGTGTACATGGAACATCTCTGCCTGTGTCTGTGCACTGGACTGGAGAACCTGCAGCTCTACAGACCTTGAGCCTGTAAATTCTTACTCTGCGATAGAGCTCACAAGCTGTTCCCAGGCACATGAGGAGTACTCAGGTGAGACAAGTAACAAGCCCAGACCTCTTCTATCCCACTAAATTAACTTGGGTTTATTGTTGCCTCATTCCCCACACTCCCAGGCCAGCCCCCACTTGTCCATTTAATATCCAACATTGCATCCTGTCTGGCATACAGATGGTGTACCTGCCTACTCAGGGACTATCTCTTCTCACTTGTTTATGGCATCCCTGTCTAGTGGGGCTCTGATTTTCCACTGGATTTCTTAGCCTCTTCTCTATTCAAATGAGAAATAATAAAGTACATCAAGATCTTATTCTATTAACCTCTTAGTCCTTAGTGGGCGGGAAAAGCACCCAACCCTTCATAGCTTGGCTTTATTATTGTTTCTAGTACTTTTGCAACTACAGGCCACCAACCAGACTGAATCTACTGCCATCTACCACAAGTCCAATTAATTCTAGCCAACATGTTTCGAGCCAAACAGTGAGTTAAAATAACACAGTGCTGGCTTGCATAACAGCTTCACACATGCAATGGTCTTGCTGTATAATCATACATTCTGACTGGTCATGAGCAACACTTTAACTAATGGCCATGCTATTGGTTCTTAAAGGAGAAATCCAGGGAAACATAAGCAGGCATTATGTAAACAAATATGGTGATCATATATATCACGTTAACAGAAAACAAATATATGACTGGTTGGCACCTTCTTTGATTAAATCCCAGAATAAGGAGCAGACTGGGTTTTTATTACTAGCTGTCAGGGGATAGAGCTCCCATTGTGATAGGAGCTATATAAATGCAAAATGAGATGCTATTCCCTCCTCGCCCAAGAGCTGGCAATCTTTGGGCATAGACACATTGCCTGGTCACACAGACAATCTGTGCCAAAGCTTTCAACTCATTAGACCACACACCTTCTCTCATATAAAATCTGTAATAATAGCTATATTATTAAAAATGGACTTTTGCCATAAAACAACCCCAGCACATTAAGCGAGCCTGTGTGAGGAGAGCAGCATGACCTCAAAAGCTTGTGATGCCAGCTGCAACTATAAGCTATCTTTTTCTGCTCAACAGCTCACTAATAATTCAGACAACTCTTGTTCTCACTAAATTATTTTTGTGAGCTGAACTGGGAGAGCACTTGCGAGAGGAGAGCGTTTTGTTAGAGTTTTCAATGCTGCTCTGAATGTGACTGGCAGCATGTTCTGGCAGTCCTCCATTTGGACAGCACAATGGTGTCACTTCTAATAATAAAGAACGTACAGACGTTTCATGAGCTCTAAAGCATCGCTTTGCTGCAGACTTCAGGGCCCTCTTATTTCTTGGAAGTGTTAATAAGTGTGATGGAAAAAAAATAGGCTTTATTAAAGGGAATTTCTAATGCTGGATAATCTGGCATGATGAAGGTTGTTTTTTCTGAAAGGGAATGGCAATGTAGTTCACCTAGAAATACCTTGATTTTTGATTAGGCTTTGGACTTCTTTCTAATCACATTTGAACTGGTTGGTAACTATAGGGGTCATCACTTTTTTTGGTGGGGAGTTACCGTTTCCCTCTCCTCCTGCTTTTTGACTGATAATTATTTGGCTGATTTGCTTAATCTTCAACCATGGAGATATTCAAAAGCTGTCTGGACATGGGCCTGGGCAGACTGTTCTGGGTGGCTCTGCTTGAGCAGGAGGATCGGGCAAACTGGGTGGCTCTGCTTGAGCAGGAGGGTCTGGCAAGATGATCTCTGGAGGCCCATGCCAAGCTTAGCCAATCTGTGTTTCTGTGAATGCGAAAGGACAGTTCTCATTTGGTTTCACAGTGCACACAAAAGCAGAAACAAGTAAAGCCAATGACCAAATACTCATTTAATTAGGTTGTGGCAAAAACGGAGACAGATAATGGAAAGTCATTTAAAAAATCAAAATAGGCCTTTCTCCAATATTTATGTCATTTGGACACATTATTGTGGTTCTTTTGGGATGCAACAAACTAATGACATCTATTTTGACAATTCTTTGAGAGGGGATCAGCTCAAACCTCCAGGGCCCTTTTCAACCCAAAGAATTATAAGATGCTAAAATTACAGCTTTATCCCTAAGTTAGATTCTCTTCAGGTCTTCCTCTGGAGTCCTCCTCTATCCCACCCTCTCATTACTACGAAATTTATATATATATGTGCATATAATGTCACTGTACCCACACTTGTCTGAAGAGAGAGCTGGTCATTACATCCAAGTAGTCTGGATGAACTCAGTAAGAGAGAATGAATAAAGCAAGAGATTATATTCCTGAGAAACCTGAATGTATTCTGAGAAGGACTGCTGACCAGGTCTTAAATATCTTTAGAACTCAAAGACCATTAAAATATAAACTGAGATTCATCCCTTTCCATCATCCACTTCCCTTTAGAATGCAGCTTCAGGTTTCAGTGTTTGCTTACATGTGGCTTATGCTTTTTCCCAAGCAAATAAAAAGCTATATATTTTGCTGCTGAATTTATATAAAGGCAATCTGTGAGCTTTTGAATATGCTGTGTTTACCCAAAAATATTTGCTCCACTGGCCTGACCCAAAAAAATTAATCATCAATCTTAAGCAGAAGTAGTTACATTTTAATGATCTTTCCGGTAACATCAGTGAACAATGTTTTAGTGTTTTAGTTTAGCCATACCCTTCAGTCTTCTGAAAGTCAGTGGTGAAGAAGCCCATGTCTAACAGCTATGTTGTAAGAAAGACAGAGCTTGGGGATATCATTAGGAGCTTTTAGTCTGATGGTAACATTACTTCTTTATCACTAATACGTATTCCAATAAAGGCACAATACATGAAAAGTAAACACACCTTGCCAGTACGTAAGGTGATCTAAAAGTAATGCATTTCCCAGCAAGATTTTGATGATACCCTCACTCAGACAAAGCCTTATGCCCTCACATGCATTCAGACCCAAGCTCCCATTGTTAATTCAAGCTACTATATTCTCTCCTTTTAACTAGCACTTATATCTGACAGCTGTAAAGGCTTTCAGCCATAATAAATCTCTCCCTGACTTCCCAAAGCAAACAGT
This sequence comes from Acanthisitta chloris, assembly GCF_000695815.1. NCBI lineage: Eukaryota > Metazoa > Chordata > Aves > Passeriformes > Acanthisittidae > Acanthisitta > Acanthisitta chloris. The sequence goes on along the minus strand of NW_008679798.1, from coordinate 236,183 downwards.
GTTGAAGTGAGTGATCCCTCCAATAACATTTTGTCAGCTCAAATCACCGCTGTGTTGTGAGTTAATCAGACAGTCTATGCTGACTGTTTGCTTCCCAGATTTCTTATGGTACTTATTTCCTACATTTGCTCTGATCCTGGTATGCTGTCAATCCTAAAAAGGTATTATGCTGCAGCTCTACCTGTTGATTAGATGAATTACTCTGCTACTTTTAACTCTGGTAAGTTTGAATTTTGAGCAGTTCATCAGATCCAGTTTCTTTTAGTCTCCCCAAATACATTAGGTGAGTTACTAGATCTCATTGCAGAGAACATCATCATTCAGTAGGACCAGAAGAAAAAAGCCCCAAAGCTGAGGAAGTCCACCAACCTTAAAGTTGGAAAAGACCTCAGTATCCTACTTGTAAGAGGATGAAGGTTCCTGTGTAAATATTTTGGTTTTGGAGCCTTCCTGCTCAGGAAATGGCCTGCATGCAGGACCATTGACTGACACACAGAGGCTTATAGCTGCCATAACCAGTGCTAAAATAAGGTTCTAATTTAGACCCTGAAACACCCTCTAATCCCTACTTCTCTGCCTTGACAACATGGAGGATGCAGAATCAGTAGAATCAGTAGCTTACCTACTCACAGTTTACACAATGCAACTCCTCAGTCCTCTAAAAAGGTGATTTAGTCTTTACTATTAAAAGGACAAGCATTGAAGCATTCCTGAAACTGAATTTGAGGTGCAAACTCACTTTTGGTAAAAATCTCTTTTCCAAATGCATAATTTTTGGTATTGTCCTGGTTGATACTCTCTAGAGTTTATAAAACAAAGTGAGGGGTCCTGAAATTGCCGAAATGGAATCGCTATATCCAAACCTATGGATGAAATACTTTGAACTGCCTTGGTGAGTGTTGTTAGGTGAACTTAGCAATGCAAATATTAAAATTCAGAAGGACAATCAAAGTAACATTCGATTTTAAAGCTTTGTGCTGTTTTCCAGGTTTTTTCAGGTACCTCATGGTCTCTTCTAGCTTATGCCCCAATTTCTAAGTCAGATGACTTCATCAACAAATGCATGAATGGGAGGATTTTTGGTATCCTCATTCACAACTGTTTGTTTGCTGACAAATGCCATAAGACAAATCAAGTACTCTAATGGGTTGATAAGGTTTTGGCCCTTGTTATTTCTGTGTTTTCCCTTGATTCTCTTTTGCTAACAGGCAGCCACATGCACATTCACATCCACCTTCACATCCATCTACTTTTCTGTTTGCACTATGTCTCATGGTGTTCTGCTAGTGAACAGGACAGGTGGAGTTTTCCAGATGTCAAGTGGGTTTGTGCTGCTTGGAAAAACATTTCAAGAGAAAAAGAGCTCACGTTGATTGCTTTGAACACTGGTGGCTCCTTTTCGTAAGAAAGCAAATTCAAAATTGGTTGCCTTTGGCAGCTAAACTTACTGTTTTGCTTCAGGCAAAACAGAGGGGGAAAATCTGCACTGGTTAATTTTTTATAAGACACAACATTCAAAGAGGAGAAAGTGGTTTTGATCAGTGACAGGAGGCTGCCTATAAAAACAGTCAGATTCAGTCCAATATTTTAATTAAAATACATTTGGTTTATGGTAAAGAAGTTATGGAAATACATAGGAACAGGGATTTTCCTTGGGTGCAATATCTATCTGATCTATTTCTCTTTCTCTGGCAAATGAAGAATTGTCATGCATTTGCCCCAGGCTTGAATTCATCATTTTCATAGGCATGTTATATTTTTCCCCCCAGTGTGATCCCAGTAATGAACTTTTCCCCCAACAACAAACCATAAATGCATTCATTTTATTTGCTTGTTTATTTGCTTCAAAGTCATTGAGTTGGGGATGAATGGTTCCTTGTTTTTCATGAACCTGCAGAAACAGGATTTTTTTTTTACTAGCTGTGTATTGGTTATGAAATGGCTTTTTTTTCATTTTCAAACAAAACACTGGACAGGTTGCAGCCATAAATAAACCTCCCACATCCTAAAGAAGAAAAAAGAAAAAAGAAAAGAAAAGAAAAGAAAAGAAAAGAAAAGAAAAGAAAAGAAAAGAAAAGAAAAGAAAAGAAAAGAAAAGAAAAGAAAAGAAAAGAAAAGAAAAGAAAAGAAAAGAAAAGAAAAGAAAAGAAAAGAAAAGAAAAGAAAAGAAAAGAAAAGAAAAGAAAAGAAAAGAAAAGAAAAGAAAAGAAAAGAAAAGAAAAGAAAAGAAAAGAAAAGAAGAGGAATCTGATGCTATTCAAGCATTGTCCATAAAATTACATTCTTTTTTACTGATTCTTCTAACAAAATTCCTTTCCTGCCCCTCCATTTGCTCTCATGGGAAAATAACTTGTGCCACTTTCAATCGGTCAGACATTGCTTCATCACCCCTTGCATAATTTCACAGAGTGAGGGAAAGATGTGCCAAATTCCAGCCCCATCCACTCCTCTCTAATCCAGGAGGGAACCCATGATCACAGAGCAAGAAAAGGCAAGTCAGATTCTTGCTAGGACCTGCAAGGTTCTGTAGTCCACAATCATCAGGGCTGGGTGTCCAGTGTGATTGCAGAGGCTAATCTAAGAAAATGAGCACTGGGCAAGGATAATTGAAGACTTTATCTTTCTTATAGGCTTTGTGTTCTCTTTCTAGGGAAAGTCAATCCATGATTCTGCTCTCACTGCAGCTGAAAGCAAAGTACATGAGTGAGTAACACAGGACATCATAACACTGATATCAAGTGAATAAAAGTTCCTTTTTTGGGGTGAAATATTAGCTTGAAGGAAAAGATATAGAAAAATGCACCTGCCTGGTACAGAAACTGCTTCTATCCTTTGAGAATATACTTGGGAGTCCCTGCTTGATCTTGACCAAATCATTTAATGCCTTGTCTCGGGGCTATGCACTCCTTAGGCACATGGCAGGAATTCAAGCACTTTGAGGCATGCTTTGGAATAATGGACTGCAGAAAGTGGCCAGGATCTTGTGCTCTGTCTAAACTGTGTCCTGACTTTGTTGGGTAAGAATTCTTGAGCTTGATGGTCCACTGATTTGCTCTGAGGGGACACTTCTGGTCATAAATAATCTGCTGACTGTTTATTGCAATAATATTTTATGACCCAGAGTGAATATGAGGTTTTGGATTCTTGTCATTTCAAGTGTATGTAATTTGTAACAATTAGAAATTCAAGAACAAGACAGAGAGAATCTTTTTCCTACTAAAAAAGGGTTTGGTCTAATCTTAGTTAAAAACATTGCAGCAGCATTATATTAGGCAGATGATGAGCCCTGATTTTTCTATTATTTTATATTTTTGTTTAGCTGTGGTGAATATTAGGAACTTAGAGACTGAGAAAAAGTAGATTTGAGATAACAGATGCAATGACATGTAAATAATCATGGAGAATAATCACCAAATTCTTCTTTTTTTCCCCTTCCCCCCCCCCCAACAGTCTTAAAATCCATGTCAGTGCTGATATTTTAACCTTCAGAAACTCCAGCAGGTGGTGACAGCTTTCAGCAGTTCATGCAGCTCCAAGATAAATGTTCCATTACAGGAGGCAAAAAAAAAAAGAAGAAAAATATAAAATAAAGTTGAACTGCTTGAGTATGCAGGCTGAAACAATATCACTTCCTGCCAGGTGATAATCCACTTAGGTCTCAATGTGCAAGACTGGAGGTCAATAAAGGCATGATGATGAATTCAGTCAGTGTAGGATCAGTTCTGTAGCAAACATGGCATATGTAGCAAGGTGTAGAAACCTCCTCTATGCTGTATTTCATACTTCTGCATATCAGCCAGGTTGAGGGAAGGGACATTGATGTACAAGTCTTTCTTATATTCAAACAGGGAAATATTGGCTCCAGCAACCTGCTGATAAATGGATGCGTAAGTGTTCTCTACTCAAGAGAGGAGCCTTTGTGCTTGAGCCAGTGCAGGTAGGGGAAGAGGAACCATTCACCCTCTTAAGAAAGGACAGAGGTTAAATAAAGTCTGTCCCTGGGACAGCTGTCATCAATGGCAGTAGTAAAGTTTGTTCAGAGTATTTTGAACACCCACCTGGGGAACTGACTGTGATTTCAACTTATGTTGATAAGTAGATAGTCAACTCCAACAGAGTCCTTGGCTTTTAAGAAAGGTCTTAATAAACAATGAGATCCAATGGTCAAATGAAATATCTTAGTTTACAGTAAAAACTAATATTGCTTCATAACAAAATTTTTAAAACTGTGTATTTCAGGACTTAGCCTCCACTCCAGCTTTTAGGGATGTTGTAGGGTGTAGGTCACAGAATCACAGAATAATCAGAGTTGGAAGGAAGCCTTGAGGATCATCTAGTCCAGCTCCTGGCCCTGCACAGGACATTCCTGAGACTCACACCTTGTGTCTGAGAGCACTGGCCAAATGCTTTTTGACCTGTCAGACACACAGTGCTGTGACAACTTCCCTGGGGAGCTGTTCCAGTGCCCAGTCACTCTCTGGGTGAAGAACCATTTTCTAATTTCCAGATTAACCTCCCCTTATGCAACTTCAGACCATTCCCTCAGGTCCTGTCACTGGTTGCCAGAGAGGAGTTTAGTGCCTGCCCCTCCACTTCCTTCTGTGAGGGAGTTGTATACAGCGATGAAGTCTTCTCTTCTCCAGGCTGAACAGACCAAGTGACCTCAGCCACTCCTCATGTGGCTTCCTCTCAAGGCCCTTCACCAAATTCGTTGCTCTCCTTTAGACCCTCTCTAATAACTTAAGATATTAAGTGTCCAAACCTGCACACAATATTCAAGGTGAGGCCAGACCAGCACAGAGTAGAGCAGGACAATCAGCTCCCTTGGTCAGTTGGCCTTGCCTGATGCACCCCAGGACACAGTTGTCCTTCCTGGCTGCCAGGACACAGTTGAGTCATATTCAACTTGCCATCAACAAGTCACCCCAGGTCCCTTTCTGTGGCACTACTTTGCATCATTTCATTACCCAGCCTCCAAGTACAGTCCCAGTTGCCCTGTCCCAGAAGCAGAGTCTGGCACTTGGCCTTGTTAAACTTCATATGGTTGGTGATTGCACAGCTCTCTAATCTGCCTGCTTCCATGTTTTCCCATTCTCCTGTAAATAGTGTGGCATCACTGGTTTTGTCAGAGACACAGTGCTGGAGGTAAGGGATTCTCCCTGCCCACTTCATGTTACTAATGGAAACAAAGCTTTGTCAAATGAAAATATTATTTTTAGCCAAAGCTTTCAACCTTCTTGTGTTACAATTCTCTTTGCTGACTTGCACCAAAGAATCCATTACTCTCTAGGCCTGAAATGTGCCCTGTAATGGTCTCCAGCAATGTCGTCATATGCAAAAAGAAGAGCAACAGTGCTAATAGGAGGGAGATATTTCACCTAACTTGTGATGGAGAAGATTCCTCTATAGGTACGAGAAAAACAAGTGACTTTATATTGAACTGTTCATGATATCTACTTTTAGGCTCACAGAATGAGAATCACAGAATGTTTCGGGTTTGAAAGAACCTTTAACATTTAAATATCACATCTTCCAACACCCTGCCATGGGCAGGGACATCTTTCAGTAGATCACGTTGCTCAAAAACTCTTCCAACTTAAACACTTGCACATTTCCAGGGATGGGACAGCCACAGCTTCTCTGGACAACTTGTGCCAGTGTCTCATCACCTTCACAGTAAAGAATTTCTTCCTAATATCTAATCTAAACCTACGCTCTTTTAGTTTAAAACTGTTGTTCCTTGTCCTGTTACTACAGGTCTTGGTTAAAAGTCTCTAACTGTTTTTCTTATAAACCCCTATAAGTATTGAAAGGACACAATAAGAGGTCCCTGAAACCTTCTCTTCTCCAGTCTGAACAATCCCAATTCTCTTAGCTTGTCTTCACAGAAGAAGTGTTTCAGCCCTCTGGCCATTTTTGTGGCCCTTTTTCGGACTTTCTCTAATAAGTCCTTTTATTTCTTGTGCTGAGGACCCCGTATCTGAATGCAGTACTCCAGGTGAAGTCTCACAAGAGCAGACAAGATGAGCAGAATCACCTCCCTGGGCCTGCTGGCCACACTTGTGTGATGCAGCACAAGATACTTTTTGGGGAAGAAGGGCCTCATCTTCCCTATTGGCTGTAATTCTGGACTACAAGCTCAGGTGTAAACATTGATTTTTGTTTAGAAGAATCCCACTCTGCTCATGTTGTACACTTTAAATAAACCCCATCATTTCTCAGTGTTTTCAGAACTTATGGGACAAAAAAAGTGGGTCTTGTTTTAAGGCCTCTCTTCTCTTTCTGTGCCTGGACATACCGATGCGCCTATGCTAAAAACAAAGGTTTTACCTTCTAAATGAAGATGGATGAAAGGCACACAATGCTATGATCCCCATTTCACAGAGGTGGAAATGAGACACAGGCAGATTTAGGGACTTGCCCAAGGCAAGACAGGAAACATGTAGCAGGACCAGGAATCAAACCCACATCTCTTCAGTGCTTTAGCAAGGCAACTAAGTATTCTTCTTGCTACAGCGCAAAAATAAGATGGAAAGTGGTACTTTGAAGCACTTTTCTCAAGATAACGTCACTGTTATTGTTATAATTTAGCAATAGATGTTATCAATATAAAAGTAAAGCCGGTTGCAATTTGAGTTTATCCTTTGTAATGACTCACTTCTTCCATACTGCCCACAAGAAGTGAACTAATAACCAGTTATTCCCCCTGGATTTCTCAGTATGAATTGTCTCTGTGTTACTTGCTTTTAAGCTACAAGACAGCTTTCCAAGCCACCCCAGCAGAGTCATATGGTCATACTGAACCCCCCACTAGACCTCTTGGTGACCTCCTGATGGAAAGGAGGCTGCAGCCACGCATCCAACTGCAGAATGGCATTTTTTGATGGTCCATTACTCTGACGAAAGACAGTCTTCATTTAAAACTTGTATACTCCTGCTGTCCATAAAACACATTGGATTCTTTAAGCTTCATTGTTTTCAGTGGCCTGAGCAACCACCCTCTGTGTTTTGAAGCTTTTCCTACTATCCACCCCTCCCCTCCCCTGACACAGCTTCTTGCCATTCCCTCTGGCCCTATTACTAGTCACCAATGAGACTTGCAAGTGCTCTATCTGCTGGACTAGGATCCAAAAAAGGCAGACAGTTTGAGCCCACAGGGAGTTTGAATCAAACCCTGTGCTGACATGTCAGTTTAGACAGAGCCACTACAGACTGACTCCCACAACCAATCCATGCTCTCATCCTGACACAGCTTCTTGCCATTCCCTCTGGCCCTATTACTAGTCACCAATGAGACTTGCAAGTGCTCTATCTGCTGGACTAGGATCCAAAAAAGGCAGACAGTTTGAGCCCACAGGGAGTTTGAATCAAACCCTGTGCTGACATGTCAGTTTAGACAGAGCCACTACAGACTGACTCCCACAACCAATCCATGCTCTCATATTGTCAACAGAAATCCTGTAAGCTGCCTGGCAAACATTGCTTAGTTCCCATCCTCTAACTGCAGCAAGGCATTGAAAAGGCTATGGACTGTGAGCAGTGAGAAAGCAGAGACAATTATCAATAACACCTTTAGGATGCAAATAATCCCTTTTAGTTTGTCTCAGGACTATAAAACTGGAAATGAACTTTGCAAGGTCCTCTACCATGGACCTCAGTTAAAGTGCAACATTTGAGTGGAATAGGTTACTTTTCCCTTACTTCAGAATATAGGCTGCAATGTGTTCTGATTCTCTGAATCAATGCTTTTTCTTCAGTAGAGATTAATTCAGGAACGTTAGGGGGTTTCCTAAATGAAAGTGTCTAGGGTGATGTTTTAGTCACCAGGATAGTGGCAGGGAAACCGTCAGAAAAGTCACTAGGGGTCACAGAAAACACACTACTGCAATCTTTTGGATATGCATCCATGAAGCTCCAGAAAACTCCATAGTTATTATTGAGTAAGTTTTATCTACCCAGCTTAGCCTGCTGGTTTTTTCCTTCCCTGACTGAAAAGTGAATGGAGGCACTTAAAATCATAGAATTGTTTAGGCTGGAAAAGACCTCCAAGATCGTTGAGTTCAGCTGTTAACCCAGCACTGCTAGATCCACCACTAAACCTTGTCCCCATGTACCACATCTACATGTGTTTTAATCCTTCCAGTAGGGGTGACTTCTCCACTTCCCTGAGCAGCTGTGCTACAATGCTTGTCTACCTTTTGGGTGAAAATATATTTCCTAGTCTCTTGTTACCTGGGAAAAGAGACTGACCCCACCTTGCTACAACCTAACCTCCTTTCAGGTAGTTGTAAAGAGCAATAGTGTCCCTCCTGACCTCCTTTTCTCCCTTAGCCACTCCTTATTAGACTTGTGCTCCAGACCTTTCCCCAGCTCTGTTGCCTGTCTCTGGATGCACTTCAGCACCTCAATGTCTTTCTTGTAGTGAGAAGCCCCAAACTGAACACAGGATTAGAGGTGCAGCCTCACCAGAGCCCCTTTCAGGTAGTTGTAAAGAGCAATAGTGTCCCTCCTGACCTCCTTTTCTCCCTTAGCCACTCCTTATTAGACTTGTGCTCCAGACCTTTCCCCAGCTCTGTTGCCTGTCTCTGGATGCACTTCAGCACCTCAATGTCTTTCTTGTAGTGAGAAGCCCCAAACTGAACACAGGATTAGAGGTGCAGCCTCACCAGAGCCAAGTATAGGAGGAATATCACTGCCCTATTCCTCCCTAACACTACTTCATCTGAAGCACTAGATACACAAGTCATACAATATTAGGCAGAGGGAAGTTGTCTAAGACATGTCATCTGAATGTTTCCCATGAGGTTTGGGAAGCAGATCTGTGTCAGGTTGGGATCAAATCACTCATTGAAATTAATAGGACTTTTGCCATTAAATCCATTAATTCTGGGCTTTTATTAACAGGATGTTCTAGATAGGTTGTGGGGGGTTTTTTTCCATATAACCAGTTCTCTTACATAGAGTAAGCATTGGGTAGCTGATGCTCTGAATGAGGAACTCAGTGCTTTGCTAGAATACTTACAGTTATATCAGGTAACTAAATAATCTATGTTGGACTTTTCCCATTGGATAATCTGGTATTTAGAATTTAGTTCATTAACTAATATGCTTAGTTAACTAACAGCTTTGCAAAATATCACAAGTAATATTTGATTCAGAGATTTTATATGGTTTCCCCCTGTAGTCTGTCTCTATTTACATACATTTTTTTTCAACCAGAATTTTTAAATTTTGTTTCTGAAAGTGCAACATTTTGCAGGTAATCTCAGAGTCACTGAAGATTTGTTGTGGTTCTTTTCCCAGAGACTGGTAAAATCCCACTGGCTCCAGAGGTTCAACTTTCTGCCCCTGCTAAGGGAGGTCATCAGTAGCATGGAGTCAGCTTTGGATATCTCCCAATCAGAAACAAATAAAAGTTAGCCCACTGGGACTTTAGCTAGGCTGTATCTGCCCTTCCAATGAACAGTTAAGCTTTGTAGTGTGCCTGCTTGAGAAACAGATGTTTGTCTAACCTCTGAACTGCTCAATACATTAATCTGAAGCATAATTTAACTCTGTCTGAGCTTCCGAACATGGCACCAATAACTGGCTAGCATAGATTTACCAGCCTTAAAAATAATCATTTCTGAGGTTTGTTTAAAAAATAGTTTTCCTTCTGCCATAGATTAATTAGAAGTGACAATCTTTGGCAAGAACATACCCAACAGAGAGCACAGTTCATAGGGTTCTAAGCAAGATGCTCCCCCTCGAAACCTTCGTGTTAATGTTTGTTCCTGGTGTTTGTGAGTCAGCTGTAGAGGCAGACCCTGTTTTTTGTTGGCCTTCTGTTTGGGAGTGTGGTTCAGCTGTGCATCACCACGTTGTCCCTCTGCCAGCTAAGAACAAAGATCCAGTCAGAAGGATGGGAAAATACAGAACTATTTCGAATGAGGAGGAGCCAAGCCTTGATCCGATCTGGATAGCTTCAAGCTTCAAAGTTAGGAGACTCCTGGACTCAGTGTGGGCTCATCTGTTTCTGAACCCTGGTTTAAAGTCAGTGAGTCAGTGGGACCATTGATCTCTGTGAGAGAGTAGGTCTTAAAAGAAGGAAGAAATGGAGAAAAATAATGAGGGGAATGAATGTTTGTGAAAAATACTAAGTGACATACTTTTGGCTGTTGAAATGCTGAGTGATGCAAGATCCAATATTCTCCTCTCACTAACAGACACTCAGTTCTTGTTTCACTTCATGAGCACACGCACACTCCATTCTCCAGATTGCCCCAGAGAAAAACGGTTGAAAAATGGATCACTCTTCTAAGAACTTGGCTTCTGAGAGCTGTTGTTATGTACCCTGGTATCTAGGTCATTAAGTATCTGTCTTGACTCAGCACTGGAATCTTCCAGTAACTTGCGCTCATTAGGGTCTTGCTCCTGCACCATCAAGAGAGATCACAGAATCATAGAACACCTTGGGTTGGAAGAGACCTTAAAGAACATAGAATCATAGATTATTAAGGGGTTGAAATGGACCTTAAAGGTCATCTAGTCCCTATCCCCTGTCCTAGGCAGGGACACCTCCCACTAGAGCAGGTTGCTTGAGGCTTTATCCAACCTGGCTTTGAACACTGAAGGGTTGAGGCATCCACAACCTCCCTGAGCAACCTGTTCCCGTGTCTTACCACCCTCACAGTAAAAAATTAAATCATCACAGCTTCTCTGCCAGAGCTTCTCTGGGTAACACTTTCCAGTGCTTCATCACCCTCACAGTACGTAATTTCTTCCTAATATCTAGTCTAAACCTACCCTCCTTCAATTTAAACCATTCCCCCTTGTCCTATTACTACTTGCTCTTGCAAAAGTCTCTTTCCATCTTTCTTACAAGTTCTTTTCAGGTACTCTAAGGGCACAGTTAGGTCACCCCAGACTCTTCTGTTCTCCAGGCTGAGCAATCCCAATTCTCTCAGCCCTTAAATGGAGGGGCTTCAGATTGAAGAGGTTTCCAGTGAGGCAAATCCAGAACATTTATTGTCCCACACCATACAAGGGTCTATTTTGAGGGAACTGTTTCTTGTAGATACTCGAAAATGAATCATGTGATAGCATGCGACCTCATAAGATGTTTTGTCTGTCCAAGTAAAAAGGCAGTGTGGAAATTATGGAACTAAACATTAAGTATTATGGCATTATGAGATTCTGCTGTTGGTCTTGCTGACTTTCAGGAGGCCATCACCTCCATGGACTATAACAAAAGCTAAGACAGCTTGTCCTCCTGCAGACACATGCATACAGGCAACCTGTGTTTTAGTCTAATTCCTTCCCTATGTGCTTTCTACTTCCTAGAGCTCTGACTCCAACAATCAAGGTATTATGAGAGAAAATTCAATTTTCCCTAATAAATGAATGCAAACAGAGATGTCAAACTTTGGCAGTTACAGAGAAATCTTGAAAATTTAGCCTAGATCTGAGCACCAGCTTGAGCAATGCTAAAGCCTGCAAAGAGATTAAATCTAATGTTTTTCTTGTATTATCATCAGTGTAGAAATTATGGCTTTTGCAGCTCAGGGACCATAAGAGTTAATAGGCAATGACAGAGCTCTGGGAACTGAGCAAGTTGTGGATTGTGTTATGAACACAATCCCTGTTGCAATGAGTTTAGAGTATAAAAAAAGGTAGGATAAGATGGACACAGACAAGCCAACAAGGAATATGATGATATTACCCTTTTTTACCAGATTACTGATTTACTGAGAGCAGACCTGAATCTTAATGAGGGATTTAATCAAAGAAGGATGTAATTTTTCAGCTGGAACCCTTCGGTGAGACTCTACGTTTGACAACATCTATTTTTCCTGTGAATTTCTGTCAGATGAGCTAATTTATTCATTAACCAAAGCTGAAAATATCTTGGAAAAATAAAACATTTTATCATTATATAATTAACCAGCATGAATTTTTATCTAAGATTGTTTTGAAAAAAATATTTAAACAATTAGAAATCATTTTAAAGCTCAGTGAAACATTGATCTTAATCAGGGAGGCTGAGATATTCATATTTTCAGTGCTTCCTTTGCCAAAATGTCCCAACATTTATGTTATTACTCGATTTGATGATGATGATAGCGAAGATCATGAAGAATTAAAAGGAAAGCATAAAATTTGCCATTTTTACAGCAGATTTTCACTTGAATGAGGGGAAAATGTTGTTTGAGAAGGCAAATGGGGAGGTGAAGAATGTCAGAAGCAAAGACAGAGAGGATGTTAAGCACATTTGTTGCAATATGATGAGATGTAATGGTTTTAAACTAAAAGAAGGCAAATTTAGACTAGATATAAGGGAGAGATTTTTATGATGAGGGTGGTGAAACACTGTCACAGGTTGCCCAGAAAGGTTGTGGATGTCCCATCCCTGAAAACATCCAAGGTCAGATTGGACAGGGCTCTGAGCAACCTGATCTAGTTGAAGATGTCCCTGCACATTGCATGGGGGTTGGAAAGATGATCTTTAAAACACCTTTCAAATCTAAACTATTCTGTGATTCCCTTTTTTACACAGGCCACTTTTCTCTCTGCACTGGGCAGCTGTAGATCATGAGGAGGACAGGAGGTGACAGGGAACTGAAGAGGTCCCACTTTTCCCCCAGGTTCACTGCAGCTCTGTCTACTTGTCCTGTTACTCTTTGTTTTCTAGGCAGTGCTAAAGCAGGAGAGAAACTCACCTGTGTATTGCTGCAAGGCATGCAGTGTAATGCTGAGCTAATTCCCTTTCCTGACGCATTCCAGTCCCTTTTGGGGAGGAACTGTGCCTCCCCTCTACATCCTTTGGGAATGGGGATGAGCATGATCCCCTAACTCACAAAGCCAGCAAACCCCCAAGGCTGATACTGTCAGCTGTGATGGTTCCTGGGTGCTGAAGGGAGGGGATAAATACCTGGAGAGAGCAGACAGTTTGCTATGAAATTTCTGAGGATGTGCTGTCATGCTGTGCAGTGTCTCAAACACCCAGCTCTGCATGGGGGAAGCAGCATCAGGCTGTCACCAGAGCTCTCACGGCACCCACACCTAGAGAGCCTGACAGAGCTGTTCAGCCAAAGTGCATCACATTCCCTGCTGCCCTCATTTTGCTTAATCTGCATTCTTGCAGCTCAGTAATCCTCATGGGGGACTTCCTATAAATAGTGCTTTGGCAATTAAACCCACTTTCCTTGCAAACTAAGCTTTAATTGCTATTGGCAGGTAGCTTGCTGAAGTATCTCCTATGGAGGAGCTAGAGGATGAAACACATTTGAAATAATGAGAGTTTATCTTTGGGAAGAAAGGAAAGTTTATCTTAAATGCTAATGCTATTATCTAATCGAGCATCTAATGTTTTTCTATGCCATTTGCCCCTCTGAGAGCACCACGGAGCAGAAATGTGAGCTGTAAAAATCCTGCTGTGCTCATGGAAATGTCTCTCACACATTTTCAGGGAAAACAGGTCAAAGATTACACCTCGGCAGTATTTTTTTTGAGATACACATTCATTATTTTTAACGGCATTTTACTCAGATTTCAATCAGAATTAAATTCAAAGAAAACTACAAGGCACAATAAAAAAATTGACCCTCTGCCCTCAGAAAACAGGTGAATACACATCCAGGTCAATCCATTGGCCAGCTCTGATGTGCAGAGGAGCTGGGGTCATTTATTTCAGAAGCAGGTTTAGCTGTTCTGCCTCCTGTTTCAGCAGCACTTCACACTCTTAAATGACACCTGGAAATCCGAACAGGCACAGTGGAGCCTATCATAAAGGGAAAGGGGGATTTGGACTATTTGGAAGTAAATCCTGAGATTATTTTTACATGAACCTGTAAGAATGATATCAGTATGCATGTAAGTGTGTATAAACCAGCTGCTGCTCCTGCCTCTTTGCATGCTGAGTGTGCTTCGCTTCAACTCAATGTTCTTAGGAGCTTCTAGGGGAGCAGGAGCAATCCAGCTACGTGCAGAAAGCCAAGGCTTTTCAAGCCTAAATATGGCATCTGATTATGGGAGGTTTAAATAAAACCACAGATGATACAGTCCTGTTTTACCATGAAAAATTCCAGCATCATACGTTGTTCCTAATATGGGTCAAATTCTTTGAGGTGATGAAGGTCTTAAATGTGTATGGCTAGTTTTAATTGGGTCTAAATTCACATTAGACTCAGGGAAATCAATGTGTGGTTCATTTCTGAAAAGACTTGGCGTGTACAAGGGAAGATGCTGCAGGAATTTATTTTGCTTATTTTTAATCAAGATCATCTGTAAATTCATTTAAATGACACCCCCAGTAGCCCCCATTTTCTGCTGACTTTTTATAAAATTTTGTATCACTTATTAATAAATTATGAAACTATGAGTCTGATTCACAGCTGTTGTTCTGATCACATACAGAACTTCTGGAAGCTTAAAGGTGACATGCATCAGTTATTTCAAAAGGACACATACTCCCTAGTTAATTCTGAAGGTTTGACTTTTTCCTTGAGATGTTCCTCACACTGGTCATGCCCTGTGCACTTCTACATCAAGAGACAGACAGCAAGGACCTAATCACTGCCTTAAAACCTCACATGGAACTACAGATAGTCTTGCTCGTTATTAATCCTTCAAAAATTGTGATGCTGTGTTTCTGGGCATTGCAAGTGTTAACTCTCAGGTTGTTCACCATCACAGTGGTATCTACAGTCCAGAATTCTGGATTATGCAGCAGGTCTGTCCATCCTAAGCTAGGTGAAGGTAGTACTTAAAACCCCTTTGTGTGGATTTGAGCTATGAGGATCCTGCTTTGGAAATGCAGTTCTTAGTACAAGTTTGTCTTTTCTTTTAAAAAAACAAACAAAACAACCCAATAGCAACAAAAACACTACTCCAAAACAACCAACCAACCACACACAACTCCTTGCAAAAAAACCTTAAAAGCACAATCTGAGGAAGAGTATGTGTGAATCCTTCTCTCATAAGCCAGACTGTTTTGAGTACATGGAAATAGAAAACTCTGAGCCCTGACTTTGCCTAAGCAAAATCAAAGAGACACTCTTCACTTCCTAGGAGGTCTCCTGTATCTCCCCACCACAGCAGCAATCTGGAGGCTTTTTTAAAAAATTGAGAGGAAGAACTTTCATCATCATTTCACCCAAGAAATAGGCTAAGGTCTTGTGCTCCTTTTATAGCTCTGTTTCTGGCTCAATAAATCTGCTACTTATAAAATGCAACACCTTCAAGTGGGACTGGACATTGAAGACAAGTGACTGGGGGGTGACTAATGTTTGTCATCTCCTCACTAGACCCTGAATACCTTACAAATTGCTGATATGACAGTGTCTTTAAACTGCCCAAAAGTGAAAAAGAACTTCTTTTTTAGTTTTGGTCAGTCCTGAAGTGGTCAGGCAGATGGACTACATTATCATTTGAGGCCTCTTCCAACTGAAACATTCTATTCTATTCTATTCTATTCTATTCTATTCTATTCTATTCTATTCTATTCTATTCTATTCTATTCTATTCTATTCTATTCTATTCTATTCTATTCTATTCTATTCTATTCTATTCTATTCTATTCTATTCTATTCTAATGCATATGCATGGCAAATAATTGAACCCTGAAACACTTCTTGCTGTGTCTCAAAAGGAAAGTGAAATGCAGTA
This sequence comes from Acanthisitta chloris, assembly GCF_000695815.1. Lineage (NCBI taxonomy): Eukaryota > Metazoa > Chordata > Aves > Passeriformes > Acanthisittidae > Acanthisitta > Acanthisitta chloris. The sequence goes on along the minus strand of NW_008679798.1, from coordinate 220,538 downwards.
ACACATGGATTTGAAATTAAAGATGTAGATGGTTGCCAAAAAATAGGGATGTTGAGAAACGATTCATTGCACCTTTGAGTAAAATGCACTCCAGAGAGGTGGTGGGTTTGAGATAGACCAAACCCAAGCTGTGTCCTCAACAGCCACCTCTGAGCTGGGGTTCCAGTTGTCCTTCTGTCTTTGGTGGACTCTGTTCCATAGTCCATAAATATCCACCAAAGGTCTTCAATGAACCCCAGACCAAACCCCATGACAGCAACCCCTTTATTTTTGGTCCAGGCATAGAGACTTTTGAAAATCCTATCAGGAACCTTACTATGTTTAAACACATTTAAAATGAGCTAAACTGTGTGTGCTTCTAAAAAAGTCAGTTTGCTTTATCCCATCTCATTTTCTGGAGAAAATAATACATGATATATTTATTTTTTATCTAATTTTAAATTATTTGCACTGTGATTGCACTTCTTTCTTCTGTCTTACCACAAGTACCAACACTGGCAATAATTTTTAGTGCTAATGTAACTTGTAGAAACTTTTTGTTTGTTTTTCTAACAACTTTGTTGTTTGGGGTTTTTTTTCTGTTCACATTTGTAATCTTAACAAGGGAGAAAATGCTTATAGAGAAAACATAAAGGTATAGAAAGTCCCAGAAATGCAGTCAAGAAGAAGAATGGGTATTAAATCAATATTTATAAACATAACAGCTAATAGAAAAACAGACTCATACCCATTTGTTTTGAAAATAGGTTGCTGCAAAACCATGTAAATGAATATTTAATTTAATGTGTTTTTTTCTATATCAAGTATATTTCCCTTTATAAAAGCCCATGAACAATGACAATAATGCACAATAAATATTAATAATTACCCATAATGGGTAATTAAAGTTTAATAATTAGTATGAAAGTCAAAATAACAAGAAAAAATCACTTGATCACATTCAAACCATTCAGTATTTGAAGGATGCTGTATAATCATTACAGCATAGGTTAATGATTGTCCATTTGAAGTCTGCACTCATTTACGTTCATGGTTATTGGAATGTAACAGTTGATAGAGCATTTCATGATAGAAAAAATTGAATATGTAAATATTATTCCAAATGTGAGTCCACTGTGATGGGGCTATCTCTGCCAATGTAGTTCATATTAGTGGTATTCTACAAGGAGGTTTCTTTTTGAAGTGCCTTTGGAAAAAATGGGTTTAATTTAGGAGAGTTGGGGTCAATATGCTGCACAGAAATAGAGATTTTTGTATGTGTAAACACTGTTCAGCTGAACCAAATGGGTTTAGCCTAAAACACCCTGCTCCCCTGCAGCTGAGGATCTGGATCCTATTTTCCAATACTTTCCAGAGTTAGAGTTGTATAATCTTTTGCAATACATTTTGGGGTTCTGAGCAATTTGCTGTATGAAATTCCAGTCCTTGATATATTCTAATACAAAGAAGAGAAACAGTTTATCAATTTACTTTAGCTCATGAGACCCACTTAGAAAGATGGGGAGCAGACTACAACCCAAAACACATCTATGTGGTAGCTGGTTTCAAAATGTACCCAGTCCTTTTTAAGGTCATCTGCTTTGGGGTTTTTTTCCTGATTAAATACTCTTTTAAAACATTCTGCAAAAGAAATAAACTTGTGCTTAATAAAACAGGTCCATTTTACTGAATGCTATAAGTTTTTGCTATTAACATATTTAAAGGATGCATTTTAATCCCCAATTCCAGGAACTTAGGTATCCTTTTGCTAACAATCCAAGTCCTCCACATCTTCCAAGTTTTGAACACTGTGGCTACTGAGCCACTTCCATTTATTTCATTGTGTTCAAGGTGAGATTTAGGTTGAGCTTGACAAGCCACCTAAAGCCTATGTTTCCTTGTTCTCTTTTTTTTTTCCATACTTTTTTCAGATTGAGCTTTTGCAAACCCAAGTTTCTTATACTGTTGTCCATGCATTTTTATGGAAAATCAAGAAGCAGTCTTCTTGATGTTGCCCTACACTGAGATAGTCCAAGGGAACTATAGTCAGGGACTTGTCAGATGGCAATTCTGTCTCTAAAACCATTTAAGTGAAGTGAGGAGTGCAGGTGAATGAGAAAATTACTAAACAAGGAAATATGTTTCTGAAGCAATATAATTATTAACAGTAACAACCAATCTCTGCCTTTTCATTGCTTCATACCCTCTGGTGCTATTGGTGGTCAAGCTGTTTTGCAATGTTTTTATCTTGCCCATTTCATAAATGAGGAAAATGAGAGCAACTTGCTGGAGGAGGCAAAACAAGCCTGAGGAACTGCCAGGATATGAACTACTCATAGAAAACAAAATCCTAGGTAAGAGGAGAGGGAGAGGCTTTGAGTTGCAGTCTCTATATCCAATACTGGAGAAACCCCAACATGACTGCATGGCACACCTGCCTCTATCTGCTGATCTCCAGCACCCCCAGCATTGTCCCACCAGTGTCCCACCCAGTCCCAAACAAAAATTCTCAATACCCACTGAGAATTCAGGGGTATCAAATCATGGAATCCTTGAGATCATCAAGTCCAACTGCCAGCCCACCACCACCACCAAACCATGTCTCAAGTGCCACATGAAAGTGTTTTTGAACTCTTCCAGGGATGGTGACTCCACTGGTTTCATGGCTTGATGAGTCTTCTGCAAGACAGGGCATGGCCTCAATGACTGTGCCATATTTGCTCTCCCATACTTGGGTAGGAAGAATTCCTCATCCTTTGGGAATGCATCATTTTCTCTATTGTACAGATACCCAGGAGAAAGCAAGTGGATTTGTGTCCATTTTTCAGGCAGTGCAGGGAAGAAAAGCTGCTCTCAGTATGGAAGAGCATTAGCAATTCCCACATACTATGGTTGAAGTAAAACATGCAATAGAGGAAAAAGACTGAGGAAGTCTGTGCAAGTGAGTGAAATTAGGTTTTTCCTAAAATGGAGAATTAGAATGTTTCATGAAATTAATGGAAAGAGGATCTTAGAAAGAATAAAGAGGGGCCTGGATAAATTAAAGATTTTATCTGAAACCAAACTGGAGTAATTGACTAAATTAACTTGTCTTAAAGAGACATGTACTGAGACATTGCAAAATAAAGAAAAGATAAAAGGAAATTAGAGAGTGTAATATGGCATATAAACAGCAATAGGAAAAAAAAAACTGAAGGGAAAAGTAAGAATGCTGGTGTCAAAGGGGAAGAAGAAAGGCTTTACATGCATAAAAGTGACTAAATGTGCTATGTTATTTTTCGACTAGAAATATAAAAAATCTTCCTGCTGTCCTCCCCCCCAAAAAAGAAAAGAAATCAGTACTCAAATGCCATACCTCAGGGAGCAGTCTATAAACAACTACACCTCACAGTCAGCTCAGGCTTTCTTTCTTTATTAATTAAAATTTCAAGAAATCATGGGAGGGTCCTGAGCAGAGATAATAATTTGATTTTTCCTACTGATGTGTAGAATAAGCTAAGACAAACATGAGATTTCTTTTAACTTGGTTTGTGTCTAAAATTAATCACAAGCAATATTTTTTGATCAATACAAAGATACATATAAAAAATATCTAAGCTTTTCTAAAGATACCTTTCATTTGCTAAGGCAGCTAGTACAAACCTGCTAAAGCAGTAGAAACCTTTCTGTGTGGTATGTTAGCAGAACACATATCCAGTGCCCTCAGTTTAGAAAATATTACTATGAAGGAGTAATGTTAATGATGCAAAACCTCTGCATAAACCAGGCAAAGCTTTTTGCACAACTCCTTCTTCATTCCTGATCAGAATATTAAATTAAGATTGCATTAAGGAATGGAGCAAAAGTGATTTTGTTAATCTTGCAGACTTCCCTTCAAAGCTCTTTTTCTATTTCTTCTCTATATTCTAGCTATTATTATTATTATTATTGTTGTTGGTAGTAGTAGTAATATTACTATTATTTAATATATTTGCAATTAATAGCCCAAATCAGAGACTGAATGCCCTGAATGGAATGTTATACATATATATTAACACACATATATGTATATCCACATACACACATTGCTTAAAGACTTTCCCATCAGGCACTAAGTTAACAGCAAAGGCAGTTGCTTGTCTTTAAGGGTTGAGTTCTGGAGGGAATGAGCATTGCAGTGACAAAGGATAGGCTTTTTTCAGAGCTTAACTTCATAACACAAAGAAGGTGTTTAATAACTTTCAGGGGGATTTTTTGAAAATATAAATTCTAAATAATAATGTAGTTTATCTTATGGGTGGAGAAGCACCTTTCATTTGTGGTGGAATCTAGAATACTAAAGAGAATTAAAACAAATCTTTTACTGCTGCTGTTGCTGTCACCTGGTGTCACTTCACAGAAAAAACTTGCTGCGCAGAAAATACACTGTCCATTTTAATTTTTTTTTTTTTTGAGATTATAGAAGAATCATGTTCAACAACTGAATTAATATACAGATAATAATGCACTGCTCTGAGCTAACTAGCCATTTGTTCTGGGGACATGCACACCATCCATTTTATTGGGTTGCCTACATATCTTGCTGCAAGGAAGGCAGCTCTGTGATAGATCTCCAGCAATGAGGTTTTCTAGGCACTTTAGGGAGAAAAAATTCAAACTGAAGTCAGGAAAAGAACAGAGCAAGTTTTTTCTCCTTGACAATCATAGAATCACAGAATGGTTTGGGTTGGAATGGATCAGATTCCAACCCCCTTTCCATGGTCAGAGACACCTTCTACTACACCAGGTTGCTCAAAGTCCTTCCAACCTAGCCTTGAACACTTCCAGGGATAGGTCATCCACAGCTTCCCTGGGAAGGATGGGGAATGAAATGCCACTCTGCTGGGAGAAGTCTTTCAAGTTGATGTCCATTTGGAAGATTATACTCTCTACTGTTTCCCACCCTAGTGCCAAGGTCATAAGCAGAGGTGTCCTGCAGGGCTGTCTTGTCTCCATGGAAAGGAGGGTGTGTACAGTGAGAGCCTCCTCTCCAGAGCAGGAGGCTGAAGTAGAGAGTCTCAGCTGTGGGAGATATCTCAGAGTAGTGCTCAGCTTAGGTCACCACATCTGAATCAGTACCAGCACTACATTAGCTCTGGGGCTAGCTATGAGCTCCATAGCACCAGCGAAATTCAACCTCAGAGCAGTTCCTCGGTATTTGCACAGCCTGTGGATAATCCTCCACAACATTTGACTTCTGTGTTTGCACACTTGGATGTGGGAGGACCATCACACCTTGCTGCAGAGGTGGCTCCTCTGAGGGCATTGCATGTGTCCTGCTCCTTGGAGCAGTTCTGGATTCCTCACACAGACAGACAAACAGCTGTTCAGCCTGTTTCAACGGGATGAGCAGGGGACTGATAATAATTTGAAGCTCATCCATACTACAGGAGAACCACTATGTTGTATTAGTGTGGGACTTGTCCAAATCCTAGCTCCAGTTAGAAGCAAAGTGCTGAGATTTTTGTATGCCTCACTATTCAAGAAGTTGGGAGAAGCAGTCTGTAGGGCTCTATAGCAGGGCTAGGGCAAGAGAGAAGCCAAAAACCCTCATGGTACTTTCATCCTTTGGCAAGGCATGAGTCTGATGCTGGAATCACAACACATTTTTATGCTACATTTGACAAGGGCACATGTTGTACTTATACTCCCAGGCCTCCTGTTAATCTTAAATCTTACCATAATCATATCCCCAGCAGCGTGGGAAGTGTTCCAAGACTAGGCTGGATGGGGCCTTGAGCAACCTGGTCTAGTGGAAGGTATTTGTGCCCATGGCAGGGGGGGTGGAACTAAATGATCTTTAAGGTCCCTTCCAACCCAAACCATTCTATGTTTGTACAGTTCAATGATTCTGTGACTAGAGTTTGTTAGCTGCAATGAAATTTCAGCAAATTCTCAGTCACGATAACTTTTACTTGAGAGACCCATTTCCCCCTTATTTAAGTCTGGTGGTGTTGTTTGGTTATTTGAGGGGGAGAAAGGAATCTCTAATCAGGTTCTGTGTATATATATTTCTATGTGTCAGGCTATGTCCCTCAGAATATTTTTAAGACAGAGGTGTAAATCTTGCAAGAATACTCACTTTCTGATAAACTACCCAAAGTCACGAAGATAAGGTAGTGGAATTAGTCCTTCCATTCAAAGGAATAATCTTGTTAGTTAGAAATATAAGAATTAACAAGGGAAGGAGATCTTACATGTAGGTAAACCCCAGGAAAACATAAATGTTCATAGACACCAAGGTAAATAGATGGCAGTGAGCAGTGGAGCAGTAAAGATGGGGAACTGAGGCAGGACTCTCAGAAGTGTGTAAATTCCTGTTTCAGCGAAATGAATGGCACTTAAGCCAATGAGTGAGCAGCCTGTGTCCTATTCAAAGCCCTGTGACAAGGCAGGGACTCAAACCCACATTTCCCAAGCCCCTAGGCACCCCTCCTGTAACTGGATGAGCTCTTTCTGCTGTCTCTTTTCACAACATCACCATGACAACAGTGACTGCTCTCTTTTTGGCTGGTGCTCAGTGTGCATATTGATGGTGATCAACAATGAGTAACCACGATGAGTAAATAGATTAGACCCATGTGCTACCCGATGGTCAACACACACAATGAGCAGATCTGGAGCCTTCAGATCACTGTTGTTATTCCTTCTCTCGAGTCTTGCGGTGTCCTTTCTACTGACACGTAAGCAAGCATTCGACGATAGTATTATTTACATTTTTAATTACATTGTGTGTACTGGGTATTTACTCTGAGCACAAGTGGCAAGCTGTTTGGGAGCTAGTGTTTCTGCAGTGCTGCTAATTAATTGATGATAAATAAGTAAATAAAGAGCCCAGTGAAAGCAAAAAGAAAGCCTATAGCCTGCTGCTTTCCTTTCCAGAAAACTCTATCCTCCCTAGTTTTTTTTCTTTTCTTTTTTTTTTTTTTTTCACCTCCCCCCGTTATCATTCACCTTTTAATTGAAACAAGCTTGCCATTTGGCTGCCAAACCTTCCCCTGTAAGCTATGAATGGCTCTGAAGACAGGTCTAAATGGTCTTTTCTTTCCTTTCTTTGTTTCCTGTGCTGGGATGATGGGTCCTTAGGTTAGTCTGAAATTCCTTCCACACACATCCCCTGATAAGTCAGATCTGGGAAATCTTCCATATGTGCCATCATTTGAAATTTAACTCAAGGACAAGGGGAATTGTTGAGGACACAGCGAAGGAGCTGGGATGAAAACAGAGCAAGAAGAGCTCCCCTGTCTAATTTTTATTGAGAATGAAATACTTCACACTCTTCTCCATAAGTAGCAATCACTTACACTGCACAGATAGGAAACAAAGTTTAATAAAGTGCAACGACAAGAGTTGGGCTTTCAAATGCTTCACTTACAGCAGGGGAATGTTTCCCAAGAAGATCTCATTGAGTAAATTCTGGCCACTTTCATTATGTGACTAAGGCTTTCTTCAGCCTATCAACATGGACCTAAAATCATGTTTATTTGCTTAGCTCTTCTGCATTTAAAAATCTGGTCAAGACGAGACAAGCAATATATTATAGCATATGTTTAAATATGAGTTGGCCCAATGAGTGTTTTAAGAGGTGTGGATTGCTAGTTTGTGTTCATTAACAGGTGAAATTATCCAGCAAAGGAAAGGCCAAATTTGGGAGCTGAATTATGTAGCAAATCTGAGCTTTCTAGAACTGTTGCTGGTTTTATAACTGCTTTGCCTAGATGGGAGCAATTACACAAAGGGCAGGTCCAGGCAATGGAGACCATCCCGACGAGTGTTAGTAGGACCTGTAGCCTCACTGAAGGAATAATAAAACCTCTGAAAGCCTTAGACATGTAAAAGGACTACTGAAAATTTTAGAAACATACCCAAAGAAGCTGTTGTATATATGCATGGGATAGATTCTGCAGAGGACCAAAAATAAGACTTGAGAAGATCACAGTGCTCCATCACCAAGTTCTCACCTGGCCAACTCATGTGCTGTGAATTGACAAGGAAGCAACCACAGTTTCCTTTTGCTATCTTCATGATAGCTATATCCAGTGGTCTGCAGAGCACGAAATCCAAAGCACATGAGTCTGCCCTTCATTATGTTCTTTTTAATTTGTAAAGCACAATCCATTAGGGGAACTTGGGCATCAAATGTTGAGCAATGTGGTGACCAATTTTCATGTAGCTACCTGTGAACTGGAGTTCTAATTGCCTGTCAATAGAGGCAAAAGCCATCATATTCAGCAAAAATCTGCCTAATTCTGCTAGAAAATAATGGCTGAGATGAAAGTTTATTTCCTACACATTCCTGGGGCTTTCAAGCCTTCCAGCTCTGTAGCTACATATCCTAAAATATTTCTGAGTTAGACCTCTGGATCTTTTCTGTTCAAAGCTAGGTGAAACAAATGCATCAATCCTTTCTTTTTAAAAAAGCTTCAACATATAGTCCATTTATTCAAAAAGTGAGAAACTTAGCTGTTTAGCTCATATTCAGCACCCTGATGAGACGTGTCCTGGGTTGTGAAGTGCAAGGGGAAGTCCTCACAGTCTTTCTAAACAAGCTTATTTTTACTCTGCATTAATTTCTGTCAGTTCAGTTAAAGCACATTTAAGCACAGATCTATAGTTTAATGACAGAAGAGACTCAAGTTCCCACTGCATTGAATACTTTATAGCAGGTATTGAAATATTTAGTGGCCTCCAGGCTAGAACTCAAACTCCCCCACCCCTTGTGCCAGGTGAGTGCCTTAACTAGGTTATGAAACATCCCAGTGTCATATTGAGATCTCTTTATAGCCAAGATCCACACAGTAACATGTACCTTGGAGACACAAGGCGAGGGGGAACTCCAGGAGTAGCTCCTATGTACACAGTAACTGCAGCTCCCCTACTGTGCTTTGATGCTCACCTTTATTTGGGGCTCAAGGAAAATTGAATTATTTCCTGCAAACTGGTCTGACTTCAGCCAACTTGAAATCAATTATAATCAATTGATCATACTACAGCACCCCAGACAGAGATAACCCCATCACAGTGGACTCACATTTGGAATAATATTTACACCCCAGACAGTGATGTGAGCTATGGAGTATGAGTCTCTGTGTCCTGCAGAAGGTGTGAACCCTCCTGAAGGGAGGAATGCTGATCCCCAAGACCTCTGGGTGAGGGTGTCCACCTGTTAGATGAGAAATCAGGGAGCCAAATAGAAAGATGAGGACAAACTTTTTAACAGGCTCTGTTGTGATAGAGCAAGGGGGAATGGTTTTCAACTGTAAGAGGTTCAGTTTAGATTAGATATAAGGAAGATGTTTTTTACAACGGGATTGACAAAACACTGGCACATGTTGCCCAGAGAGGTGGTAGGTCCCCCATCCCTGAAACCATTCCAGGTCAGGTTGGGTGGTGTTCTAAGTAACCTGATGTAGCTGAAGATGATCCTGTTTATTGCAGGGGGATTTGGACTAGATGACCTGTAGAAGTCCCTTCCAGCCCAAATCCTTCTATAATTCTGACTTTCTGATTTCAAATGGGGACAGAAATGCATGTCGGTCCTAGACAGTGGGATACACCCTAGCTGGGGAGTTCTTATACTAAATGGGACTGCAGTACCTACTCCTAATTTGGCAGCTATGCTTTGTGCTCACCTGTTTTGAAATGATCTCCCAGATGGACTCCTGTGAGCAAGTAGAGAAACACATCATTTATATTTACCTTTCTGGATTAGGAATGGCATACAAGCCAAACTCCATAACCTTGGTGAGGTGGTACTTTTGAGTAAGGTATTTCTGAGCACTTGTTTTTCCTGGAGAACATATTTATTAGGTAGCAGCTGCACCAGACAAGCTGACAACAAGCTGCAGAAGTCCCTTATGAGTGGAAGAGAGTCTTGCTGTAAAGAAGTATCTGCCCTGTCCATGCAGGATAAATAATCTGTTTGAAAGGATATTGATGAACCACTGAGGTTTCATGTTTAGCAAGCTATAAGAAAGATTAAATTGCTGGATTTCTATATCCATTCCTGGGGCCCAGCATCGAGATTTAGGTTATTAAATCATATTCTGGGTTTTCATTTAAAGAAAAACAACAACAAGAACAACAAAAAAAACCCCACCCACACATTTAGAAAAAGAAAAGCAAAACAAAGAGATGGAGTGACACTCCAATCACTGGAATGTAACCAAATGAAACCGTGTGATCCTATGCAGGGAATATTTGCTGCTGTTTGCTCCTTCGTTAATTAATTATTGCTGGCAAGTTGTGCAGGGTGTGGGCCTGTTCTTGGCTGCTGCTCTCTATGTTTGATGCTGAGGCCAGGGGAACTCCAGAGGGTATTGTAAAAATTCCTCGCCTTGGGAGTGAAATAGAGAAAAAAACTGTGCGTGTTCACTGTTGTTGTTGTTTCAAATCCTGTCCCCCATGGTAATTTTATGATGGTCCTTCATACTCTAAACCACCAAAGATGGAGGCTGCAAGTTTTGGCCGCCTTAAAGATGTTAGAAAAAGGTTAGAATGGTATGGCAGGCATTTCTCTGTGGAGTTCAGGGAAAAAAAAGGGAAACCTAGAACAGGAGTTAGGATGTCTGTATGGGCCATAGCACATCTGGGCTTCATTCCCTGATTCGTTGTAAAATGTCGCTATGACCTCAGTCAAATCACTTAGGGATGGGTTATTAAAGGGATTTACATACCTAAATCCACCATGACATTTTCAAAGTTGGAGCTCAGGCACTGCCTTGTCTTCCTCCCTCCCGTTAGTGCACAAAACTCCTGGGGATGGTTAAACCTACCTTCCTGCTGGAGGCTGTGAGGCTTGAGAGAAGCTTCCCCTGCCACATCCCTCCTCATTGCCTTTTCTTGTCTTCATGCAATTTCAGCTCATATGTGACTGTCAGTAAAACCAGATCAAACAACAAATTCAGTCAAAATGTCATCACGAATTATGTAAAAAAAGAGACTTATTTTAGTCCATATTATTGTTCACCATGTAACACCACTGTTATGTATTAGAAAAGACTGAGGCTGACTAGGGGCAAGAACCAAACATGGGAACAGGAAAGGTAAGAGCAGGTCTTTCACTAGCAGAAATACCTTGTTTTATGCTGATTTTACAAGTTCATTTTTGCACTGCTGACATGGTGATAGAAAATGCACCTCGAGTCTTCTGTACTCCAAGAGTGTATATTTATGGCCTGCCAATTAATTTACTTTATTCCTGTACTCAATATATGAAAAAAGGAAGGTGAAAATTATTGCTGGGGAAAACTTCAGATTTGTTTTATTTCCTATTCAACCCCCCTTCAATCTACATGACTTAGTTAAAATCAGCCCCTTGCTGACTTAAACTAATAGCAAAACAGGGTTGAGTACTTTCAGGATAGCTGTTTTAAAACCACAATAACTATCCGTGTAGGCACAGTTCCATTAATTAAGCATATGAATTTAATGTAGGTAATCTATGCAAGTTTGGGCTCAGACTCACAAGTGGTTATCATAGCATAATAAGTTACTTGACCTGTGGTTTAACTGTCCCCGTATGTGATTCTGAGCTGGAATAAGTGAGAGTTGTAACAGCAAAGCAAAGTTTGGCTTAGCCCAGGAAAGGGAGATCTGCTAATTCAACTTTATATTTCAGTAAGGATAGATATGATACAAATATGAAATGAGTGTTAAATACACTGCCTATTTTTTAAAGATCATATACATTAGCTTTATGTTCTCCTAGGAGGTACAAGAGATTTGTTGCCTCCTGAGGGAAAACTACAGCTGATCATAAGTTGGGGGATTTGTTTCCTGTTTGATATTTTTTCCCCCATTAAAACTTCATTTAAATTGGAAAAAGGCCTTCTAGGAAACTGAAAAAAATCTAGCAAAAACAAAATGATGTTTTAAGATCCATTTAGCAAAAACTTTCAGCAAGGTTTCTCAAAATGGCTATTGAAATTTTTCTTTTTCCTGACTGAAACCAGATGCCTGCTAAGTCAATAGCTAAAGGCTTCATGTTTTGTTTTAAGAAAAAAAAACATGAGAAAGTGGGTCTGAGTGGAAAAAACTCTTTGGGGAAATTTGGACAAAGCAAATAGCTGTTCAATTTCTTTTCTGTAAAACAGAAACAACCTCAGCCCTTCAGAATTGTTATGATTTCTTCACCTTGCCATTTTTTACTCCCTCTGCTATAACTATTGAAAATCAATGGGTTCCTCATTGACTGAGGTAGGTGAAGTCATCTCATATGTTCCTCCCTGGTGCAGGAAAAGGGAATGTAAGGTTGAAGACTGAAACTAATTTTTCTCTACCAAGTGCATCATGATCATAAACTGATTGCCACTGAGCTGCCTACCTGTTTGAAATGTTGAATATGCAATACTTGACCAGAAAATAGAGAATCTGACCCCCAAAAAGCTTTATTTCTCAACCTAAGTCAGTTGACATTGGTCAGAGTTACAAAAGTCACTTGAAAACAGGCAGTGACTGCTGACTCAGAGGTTACACTGCACTCTGACAGCATGAAATTAGTTGCAGTTGGGCATAATATGTGTTTCTGGTCTACTCGTGGACAATGACGTCTTCTGCAGTAACCCAAAGGCTTTGAAGCCTCATCTGGAGAGCAAAATCCCCAATGGAAAGGTCACAATTTAAGGGAAGCAGCAGTGTTCTGATAAACAGGATAAGGGAATTTTAGAAACTTCAAGACTTTTTTTCTTCCTTCCTTTCCGGCCCACACAGGTATTGCTCGAGGCATCAGTCCTAGAAAAATTAGGCTACTGTAAGATTTATTGGCTGACTGCAGAGTTTACATTACATTTTCTCTCATCACTTTCTCCTGGAGTAATTGCCTATGCATGCACAGTCCTGGCTGCAAACAGTGTGGTCTGATCCTTGGGTGGCTCATTTTGGGGCTGATCCAGCTAAAGGTTGATATCACCCATGAGCAGCTGAGTCCTTTAAAAGGACTCAGAAGCTTGGGACTTTGCAGGGAGATAATGTGGTACTTTAGAAGAGCAGCCCTTCAATAAAGGGCTTTTGCAAACACCGTCTCTCAGTTATTTATTTCCTACAACTGCTGTTTTTTCTTCAAGTCTGATTAATTTTACTGTAATTTTCTTTCATCAGCAGCCACTGTAATTGATATAAAATACCTTTAGATGTAGTTCTAGTTGCGAAATTTGTGGTTAAATCCTTGTGTGAGTTTGTTCTTTCTTAATTTTATATTTCCAGTAAGCCTAGAAAATCTGGCACAGTGTTTGCAAAACTCTCTCTTTCTTGTCATAAGAAGCCCAATAAATGCTGAATTTCAGCTGGAAGCACTGAAATCAAGTTTGCAGAAGTGTTACTGAATGTGAAAGAAAGCCACTCAATTCTTCACATAGCACCCCAAGCAGCTGGACTCAATGATCCTTGTGGCACCCTTTCAACTCAGGACATTCTAAAATTCTATGATTCTAAGAGGCAAAGCCCTGTTAGCAGGTAGAAACCACAGAACTCAAAGAATATCTGTGGGTCTTTCTATTCAATGTTATGATTGGGCAGAGATAAAGTTCTGACACTGCACAACAATATTTCCCAAGCCCCTATACAGAGGATTTTACACTGAAAATATTTCATGACTTTGAGAACTCATGATTATGAGACTAATACCAGCAGCTGGAAAAGTCCTACAAGGTCTTCAAAATAGGCTAAGCACCTATGTGTTCTCACCTATTTTGTGCTGTGATTCAATCCTTAAATTTAGCCTTACCTAGTAGAACACCTAAATGCAAATAATATGGGGAAAAAAATGCTAATTGAATATTTGCTAGTAAAACAAGAGCCAGACCTCAGGATCTGACCCGTGGTGAACAGTCTTAGCGTTTTAGCTCATTTCCAGTACTGAAGTGTGATATAGAGAAAGATGAAACCCAAATAATTTCCTTTGGTAAAAAATGACAGTCCTGTAAAGCTCCAATAATGTTCCTGAAACAACACGATGGAAGGCAGGCCAGGCTGCTTCAAAGCTCACTTCTATTATTCTTATTGGCTCCTTGCAAAATATTTCACGACACATGAACCTCTTGAACAGTAGAAAGACATCCAGCTTTGAAATAATAACTGGGGAAGAGGGTAAACCGAGCCATATTTATTCAAGCATTCCAGGTGCCCTCTGCAATTGGTGACCTAGTCAAGTATGAGAAACAATGCAATCCCAGGGGCCTAGGGCCAAAAAGATCCACAGCCACTAAATGCATTAAGACATTAATGTCTACTTTGGGATCAGTTCTCAACTTAACAGGTTAACCTCTGGCCCACGAGGGAATAAGCAGCAAACAAGATTTGGCCAAAGCTTGTACTCAGAGGGTAATTGATAGCTGCAGCCCACCCATCTGATACACTTTTTTTGATGGAGATAATTTTCCTCTCATAAGGGAACTATCCATAGAAATAATTTAAGTTGACATCTCAACACTAAATCAAAATGCTGTGGTCTGACATAGGTACTGCTAGATGATCTGAGTCTTTCCAGCTAAAGGACAGAAGGGGAGGCAGCGGGGGAGGCAGACAGAAACCTTGGTTTGTTATTTTGGTCATATTTTGGAAGGAAAGTTTCCATTTCAATGGCAAATAAATCAGCCCTCTATTTTTTTTTTTTTTTTTTTGGAATAATAAGGAATCTCTCCTTTATTCCTCTCACAATAGACATATTTTAGATCTCAACAAAATGAGGCTTTGTGTTGCATTTTTGGGTGAGTGTTTTTGATGATTGCTTTTATTTCTTTTAATTGATTTTTTTTTTTTAGTATATTCATGTAAGCAAAATTTGCCTGTAGAGGAGATAACATTGATATAAACCTTTCATATTAACATTTTTCTCTTCCCTTCCCTTCCCTTCCCTTCCCTTCCGTTTTGCCTTATGCAAGAGGAATTTAAAAAGGTCTATTTTTATTTTTATTTTCCTTCCTTGTCTCAAAACTATGAAAAATATCAAAGTGCATCAAATATATAGCACTTTTTTAGTATTCTCACATTTTCCATACAGAACAATACCACAGCCTTTAGGGAATACATAGGAGCTGCAAGTAACTTGCTGCAAATAGTGATTGTAGTACTGGAGATTGAAGCTGAATGTCAATCCATCTGTTATTCTGATAGCAAGAGAAAGTTATTTCATCTGTTGAAACACTTGACATATTTATTTACAGAATCAGCTGTGATACTTTAACTTAGAAGTCTGTTATGGTGGAAGGGTAGATTTTTACTGTGATTCTATAGGAACCTTTATTATCTTGCTGATGAAGGCAGATAGTTGTTCCATGTGAGACTTAGTCCTTTATGAGACATGACAACACCACCATTTCAGTCTTCCGGGACACAATCTTATGTGTTAAATATTCCCAACACAGCTACATATTGCTCCTACCTGAAAGCTAATTGTATAGCCATAACAAGACTTTGACTTTCAGAAAATTCATTCATTAATTAAACTAAGCAACGCAATGGGCCTTCTTTCTCCCTGAGCAGCAGAAGTGACAGCCCAGATAGTTATGCCAAAGCAATATATGGTTTATGAATATGACAAGCTTCCTATTGTGACATTTCAGAAATAGTTGAACGTATTAGACAAGTGGCAATTGCAGAAATGGAATAGGAGCTGTGTATTTAAGATTCCTTCCTTGTAATATTTTATGCTCTTTTATGGCTCATTAGGTTTGGCCAATGTGCCATGAACTTTCAACCTACAAGAAAGCAGAAAGCAAGGAGGAAAAAAAACAACATAAAGCCAGTATGGTTGGTTACTAAACAGAAAATACCACATTAGTAGTTATATGAGAAAGTAGATTTGAGATTGACTTGCACCAGCTGGAAATTGTTATACCGTAAACCAGAAAACTGTGTGCTTGAAATGTGATTTACACTATGAGGAAAGCCTTTAAAAACTCCCAAAATCTGAAATTTCCTAAGATACATGTGTTTAGGGAGCAGCAGGTAAACTGGAGTGGGAAATTTTAGAATATTTTGTCTTTCCCTTTCCTAAAGCAAAACATCAGGAGTCAGTTGAAACTGAAATAATTCCGATAGTTTAAATATAATTCTGTTTCAGCACAACAAATAATGAAGAAGCATGTGAATTTCTACTTTCAAAAGGTGTAAGGCTCTTAGTTTAGGGATGTCAGCTTACTGTCATCTTTTTCCTGAAAAAAACAACCCAACAAATCAAACTAAAAAAAAACCCCAACCAACTGCAAACAATCCCAAAACTGAAGTGTATATATTTCTAACTGTGCTCTGTTCAGGGGAAACAATGTCAATTGGAAGTTGAAGGATCTTGATCACAAAAAGTGGACCTGAAGGACCACATTTTAAATAAATTGAATATTTGCAATGTTTTGTTTTTCTTGTGTAGTGTTCAGTCAGGTCTGTTGACCATTAGACTGTTCCCTTGGGTACAAATATATTTTATCTAATGAAAGTTTTTCCTTATTGCTGAAAACTTTAGTCCCTGTTGTATTTCCCTTCACACAGTGACCATACTATTATCCATAGTAAATTACTGTGACCCATTTGCATCCTTTTCTTAACCTAGGGGTGATTTTACTGGTCTCTTGGGTAAGTGACACTGATTTACTCCATCATTTCATCTGGATAGAGGCCAACAGTTAAAGAAGTAGTGGGACAAGGCTGAAGTTTGAAGTAACATTAGATAGTTGAAAATTAAATATTACAAATTAGTTCTCAACAGCCCCACAGTGAGACAAAGTTCTTTTCTGTGTAAAAAGGCAGCCTTAGTCTAACCCTCAGTCTCAGGAAAATAAGGGCCAGATCCTCACCCTACTGCAAATTTTTCACATTTTATTGAGGTTCAGTGATGTATATCACCTTGTATTGTGTAGCTAGTGCTGCACATTTTATTTCCATACCCATAAGGCAAAAAAAGAGGACATCCAAACATGAGAATCTGTCCCACTAAAAGCACACTGCACAATGGTCATCCTGGGGGTGTGCTGGTTTGGTTTGTAGTCTCCATTCTGGCCAATATATTTGAAAGGCAATTCTGCTTTGTGTTGCCACTTTAAACTATTTTTTTTTCCCATCCCTTTTTTTTTTTTTACCGCCCAGACTTCAAAATGCTTCTTTGAAACAACTGAAGAGTGAACTTTAATTCATGTTTTTTAAACAAAGGTTATATGAGACCTACAGAAGCCTCACAAAGGAAAAATATCAGCAAGAATTGCACATTACGTTTAGAG
This sequence comes from Acanthisitta chloris, assembly GCF_000695815.1. Taxonomy (NCBI): domain Eukaryota; kingdom Metazoa; phylum Chordata; class Aves; order Passeriformes; family Acanthisittidae; genus Acanthisitta; species Acanthisitta chloris. The sequence continues at coordinate 203,334 of NW_008679798.1, read as the reverse complement.
TGCTACTGACTTTCAAATTTCTCTACAGGTATTATTTCCCATGAATAGGAACAAAGAGCAAAAACAGTTAAAAAAGCATATTCAAATGTGTGCATAAAAAGGCATGGTAAATGAATACTGTTTAGTTTGCTGACATAATTACTGGAATGTAATTTTTATGAGTCGTAGAAATCTTGGCATTTTCACTGAACCAGATAATTAGACTCTGAATAGAACAGGGTCAGAATAATTAATACATCAAAACTAGATGAACTTTTTCTAATTATTTTTATTTAATCTCTATTATAATTATTGTTATACTCTGCTGAGCATGATTGCCTCATGTTCATAGATTTGAATGCTGTCTTATAGTTGCATCCTGGGACTTTGTGGAATATTAACAAACCGTGGCCTGGAGAAATTAGAATGGTGTCGTTTCATGATGGAATTCTAAATTGGAATTTTTCTATTTTTCTATGTAGTTGCACAAATTTTACTTCACCATCATTAAAAAAATGAATTTGAAAAACAAAGTCTTTTAGTTTATTTATTTTACATTAAAGGGGAACTTCTCCTGAAGTTAAAAGCAAGCTCTTCATGTGTACCTCCCTCCCTCTCTCTTCTGACTTCTGCAACTTTTTTTCAGATCTCATCATTTCTCCTTTTAATTAGATTTTTTTTCTGATTGCATAGTTTCTCTTCAAGCTTTTGAAACATCAAAGTTGAGACCAGACTCCACTGACTGAATTCAAACAGTCACTCAGAAGCATGGAGAATAAGGAGTGCTTCTGTAGCCAACATCGATGTAATTGAAGGCATGTGAGAGATTTTAGTCTGCATCCTATATTTTCTTTCTTTGAGAAGTGTAAACATTACATATAACCACAGCAGCTGCCATCAGGGGGACTGATCCAACCAGCTCAGTGACATGAGGTCTGCTGGAGAGGGCCTAGGGTCTGCTTTGATGGCTTGAAAATATGTCCATACTCTGTTATAGAGTATGTGCTATGTCTAAGCAGCAGAACATATGTAGCTGGAACAGAGGTCTCAATTATAAAGTCTTGCCCTTTGCTTTAGATGGCAAAAGGCTGCATGTTCACCAGTTGTTTTTCTTTAATATCTAATTTATGGGCCCTGAAACTAGGCTAGACTAGAGTAACGGCAAACTGACACTGGTATAACCACAAACAGAAATAAGAGGTATATTCTCTTTTGGACTTGGAAACCATCATACAGTTGACTGTGGAGAGTCTTCTTTGAAAAGAATAGGGTTAAAAAAACCCCTATTGGCCTTTGCTTTCCAACACCTGTTTTCTGCTGTCTTTTGTCATCACGAACAGAAGGTGTTAACCAGAGGGAATGGACTGTGAGATGTTTTTTCTCACTTCAGAAGGTCATTCCATAAACACTGTGTTTAACTCAACCCTATTAGATTGGATCTGCACACCAGCTCTAATGACTCTTCTATCCTACACATGATCTCCATGGGAGCAAAGACAATATATTTCCTCAGCTTTCTCCAGCTCAAGTTGGGTTTTTTTTGAAAACAAAGCAAGCCACTTTTCATCCCTCACCCACTCCTTGTCTCTAAACATGAATCCCAGCTCTTGTCAGATTACTTTACAATGTGCAGAGATACCTATAAAGATAAGTGACCATCCTTCCTTTAAGGGATGCCCAAGATGACATTTTCGGTACCAAGAAGATCTGACTAATCTCTGTAGGATTTCATAACAGATAGTCAGTACTCTGGGAAAGGAACCTGGCCTCATTTCCACTGCAACCCTCATTTCTTTAATGTCCTCACTGGTAGATCTCCAGCATACACAACCCAGCTCCCAGGAGAAAGAATGTGGACAGCTGGAGCTGGAAAAGGAATAATGGGTGGACAATACTCTGAGTTTCATGTTAATTACAGAGTAGTCCAAACTGTATCGTAGAATCATAGAATGGTTTGGCTTGGAAGGGACCTTAAAGATCATCCAGTTTCAACCCCTGCCATGGGCAGGGACCCCTTCCACTAGATCAGGCTGCTCAGAGCTGCATCCAACCTGGCCTTGAACACTTCCAGGGATGGGACAGTATTCTTGTCTAGCAGAGAGTGCTGGAAGAACACAGTATAGTTTGTCACCAGAACCTTGCAGGTTAACTAGGCAGATGCTGTTAACCTGTTAACCAATTTTATGTATGTTGTGTGTGTGTGTTCCATGATGATTACCATACTGGACTAGGCTGGGTTAGCTTGAGGAGCCATACACTAAAATCTTCCTCTGTAAATCACCTTAGGGCAATCATTATAATTGACTTCTGATGTTTTCTTACAAAGAAGAGAAAGTATTTCCCTCTTTCCAGCTACTGTGTAACAATGATGATGTAGAAGGCCCAGAGTTCACCTAAATAGAACATTGCTACAAATCATGACAGAGTCATGTGCATGCTGATGGAGACTTGTGAGGGCAACACTTGACAGATCTCATTTTAAATTATCATAGATGAGTACCCAACCTAGATTATTTTGCTCATCTCTTAGGAAAACTGTGCTATACTACATGGCTAACCTACTGGAGTTAGATTATTTATCACAAGTGTATCTTCCTTTGACACTGGAGGCTGAGAAAAATTTGCCTAAAAAGTCTATGGCATGGTTCTTTCTCCACCTGGATAGAGTCCTTCAGTGCCTTTCTCATATTGTTGCAAACAACTTTTTCCTCAAATAACGCTTCATTTTCAGCATTTTTTGGTTGAACTAAAAAAAGGTACATTTCAACTTGCACAATTCTGCACAGCAATCCATTTCCTTGCAGCTTGCTCTCATGATTAAAGTTCTACCCCGGGTCAGCTAATTTATGGTTGATATCAGTGAAAGGCCAAGCATCCTGGGTGTGGGAGGAGGGAAGAGTGAGTGTGTGAAGGGGTTTGCAACCGGAAGGTTGTGTTCAACTACGGATGGAACTGAGGGAAAACATCTTACAAACTAGATAAAGAGGAAACAGATGAAAAAAAAAACAGCAAAACTTCCCACAACTTAGAAATATTAGAGGACAATGACATAGTCAAGCACAACTTTTGCCTATTTCTCATACACCTTTTCCATTTCTTCTTCCCATCATCAAGATTTCCCTCCTGTCTTCTCTCTCACATCTTTTCTGTTCCTTTTGACTTCTCATGCCTACCCATTTTCCATGCAGTTCCCTTTTTCCTTATGATGCAGCTCTTGATTTTGCAGAGCTGATAAGTCAACACTAAATTGTGCAACTCTTAAGAGTCCCTAAAAGCCCTTTAGATGCTCAAAGTACACACCCAAATCAGTCACCCAATGCTCTCCTTTCAGTAGAAATACAAGTTTTTATAGAGTGGAGTTAACAATACGATGCCTAAACACCCACCTTAGGATGAAGTGACTTGCACTCAATAAAGGCCTTTGTCTCCTCATTAACAGTCAGGGTACTTTAGATAGGTCGTTCACATGTATGAGGTGACATGACTTCCCCAGTGAGCCATTGAAGATCCAACATTTTTCCCAGTTACAAACTGTGCATACTTTCTGTCTGAGACTGAGAGGGGAAAGCAGTGTGCAATTTTCTCTCAGTGCCCATTTCCACTTCCAAGATGAGCTCATTTCCACAGCAATGAAGTGTTTTATCTGCAGTTTCCAGAATGGTATCCTAGAATGTTCTTTGAGGCATCATTC